>NC_140231.1:11931051-12208551 GCF_951802725.1 Rutilus rutilus | reverse complement strand
CTAATCTAGAGAAGATCTGTGTGGAGGAGTGGGCCAAAATCCCTCCTGCAGTGTGTGCAAACCTGGTGAAAAACTACAGGAAACGTTTGACCTCTGAAATTGCAAACAAAGGCTACTGTACCAAATATTAACATTGATTTTCTCAGGTGTTCAAATACTTATTTGCAGCTGTATCATACAAATAAATAGTTAAAAAATCATATATTGTGATTTCTGGATTTTTTTTTTAGATTATGTCTCTCACAGTGGACATGCACCTACGATGACAATTTCAGACCCCTCCATGATTTCTAAGTGGGAGAACTTGCAAAATAGCAGGGTGTTCAAATACTTATTTTCCTCACTGTATATATATATTCACAACAACTAATTTCTGCCCAGTAAAATACTTCAGACATTGGCATAACAACAAATTTTAAATTTATAGAATATTTGTGACTTTTCCAGGATTTTTTAAATCGAATAGAAAATCGTATAGTACTTTCAAAGAGAAATTTATACTGATAAAACATTTTAAAACTTATAATCTATTTTACCTTCCTAATCTATTTAATTCTATTATAGAAATTCCAATTTCCCAAGCCTACAAATCACAATTTTAAATTCCCTTATATTTCAAGGTTTTCAGGGAATTTTAAATAGTAATTTCCAGGAACCCTGTAGAACAGTTTGTTTTGCTGTAGCTGAAACCAGCTCCATACACCGAAGCTCCTGCAGCGTTACAGAAGTACTGTTTTTGTGACGTCCATTACTTCCTAGAAGTCTGAAAAACACTTCCAGATGAAGAACTGAACAGAAACACATTTGGCTATTTCTGTTCTGAGTGCTGCTCCCGTTTGAGCTTACTCATCTTTTAATCTGTATATGCCCCCCCTCTAGAACCCACGTAATAAAAGCTGATCTGGCAACATTGTACTGGGTTTTACCACCTTGAGATGGAAGTTTCACTTCCTTTAAAGGAGAACTCCGGTCAATTTTAACATTGAGCTCATTTTTTTGTACATTTGGAGTGCTGTCAGTACAGAGTAGGGCTGCACGATATTGGAAAAAAAATTACACTGCGATATTTTTTTCCCCAACGATATATATCGCGATATTGCGAGCCATCAATCCAGGCTAATGTCAATAATTACCATTCCATGTTATTAATAATTTCACTAATAAGCAAGCTTCATTACAAGTAAAAAAAAAGGCCACTTAATATTAATTTTATTCCAGAAACATATTTCTCTCAGAATTCGGTGAATGTTCTACACAGGACCTAACGTTCTTCAGGTTCTAGGACCCGAAAAATTATGTTTTCTGTGCTGATTCAGTGACGCGTTCATGTAAACGGCACCTATAACCAGCAAAAGTAATGATTAATAATATGTAAAATATTGCGATGTGACATTTTAATTGTTTATTAATAAACAAGTGTTTTCTGTAAAGATTAAGTTGACAATACTGACTCGCGATCTTCGCAGCAGTGATTGGGAGAAATGCACTTTTCATACAGATTAGGCTATTATTATTATTATTTTTTTTAATGGTTCTGTTTAAAAGTAGAGATTTCTGTAGATAATAGTAATATTTCTATTTTATTATTATTATTATTATTAGGTGTGTGAGGCGAGTAGGCTACCTTTTATGCTGAGTTGCGGTTCATGCTTAGGGTAGAGTGGGGGAAAACGCCCCCCTTAAGGAAAATGTGACATTACAGTGAAACAAAACATAAATGTGACTAGAATTGCCATCCCGGTTTTGAGTGACTATGGCAGGAGTTATTCACCAAATATTAAAATTGCTCAGCCTTCATAATTAATTAGTATTTTCACTGAAAATATTTTTGTACAAAGGGGGCGTTTTGCCCCAGCGGTGGGGTAAAACGCCCCCCAAGGTGGGGTAAAATGCCCCCTTTCTTACCAACCAGTTTGCTTCATAGATCAACAGCAAAATTAACAGACAATAGTTTTTAATCTCTAAAGGTAAAAGGCAAGTAATGTATCGACATGTATATATATTAATATTTATTTCAGCAATGTTCAAAATAGGCAAAATTAACTACCTTCCATCAGTGAGCTAACTGTGCTAGCAAGCTAGCTAGTTAATGCTCACTTGAGGTAATTTTTTCATGTTTTGTTCAAATATTTAGATTTTACCACCTAGTTATACTGCATTACGTGTAAAACAAAGGATTTGATAGACAGAAATATTTTATTATAGTAATTATGATAGAGAAACTATGCCCCCAGGGGGGGCGTTTTACCCCTCAGCGTAGGGGCGTTTTACCTCACAAGCTATGAGTTTTAAAAAATTTTTTTTAATTTTTAAAATATAATTATATTCCTTATAAATAATATATGATCTCAAACTACAGACTTCACTATTCATCTATCATACATCACTGCGATATCCTGCAGAACAATATTCTCTTAAACACTTATTTACTAATATCTGAAAATTATAGCATTTACCATGTAATCCTCTTCTCTTCAAATGTGTCGCTGGTGTCAGCTTATCCATAGAGATTTGTATATCCCCGTTATCAACGTAGTGCATAGCAACAGTAAAAATGTATATTGACTACTTTTAGTGGTTATTTTGGGAAAAACAGGTGGGGGGCGTTTTCCCCCACTCTACCCTATAATCTCCAGTTCAGGCGCTGGCTGCTATAGGCTATTTAATATTTATTTATTAAATCCAGGAAATTGGATAATGAAATACTGATTAAAATTAAGATACAATTAATACGAAACGAAATTCGTTTTAAAGAAAGGCTTTGTGCTTTCTGTTTGAGGTATCTGTGAAAGTTTTAAAGCAGTCTTTTACTGCCGCTTTCATAACGGTCGCGTCCTTAATAACATTGTTTTTTCCTCATATATGCGAACACGAAAAATAAACGACTTTAAAAAAAAAAAACATCCACAACTTTATAACACTCCAGCAAAGTAGCCTACCTCTTTTTGGTCAACATCCTCCTTTTTGTAGACGAAATAGGCTAGTCCCAAATAGCTGATTTTGACTTTTTTTGCGGCGGATCCTCTTCGTAGCGCATTTTTAGCTATAGGATTGCCAGTGAATGTTGGCTGTGAGCGGTGAGCTGCGGCACAGCGAACCAATCACTGTGCAGGCACGCGGAACGCGTATGTCACCCCAGCAAAAAGCCATACAACAATCTCGTGTTTACTGTGTGCTACTAACGTTACCCTTCACATCGCATGTTCCGGCGATGTGACTATCGCTCATTCGCACATCGCGATGTCGATGTTAAAACAGAATATCGTTCAGCCCTAGTACAGAGAACAACGACAAAAATCGTGTTATCCTCTTTTTAAAATTTGCACCCTGTTGACTTCAATGGGGCAAGTTTTAAACCTGCTTTTAGGCTCTTAACATCCTTGATGTGTCATTACAAGTGCACAGGTCATGTGAGTGATTCCTTCTGAGTGAACGCGGGTGAATCTGACTGCAGTAGATGTGAAAGATATTAATAAAAATGATGTTTATTCAGCCAGCGCACATACCTGTATTTTCTTCCTGTTTTCGGTTGAAGTCCGAATCTTCGGTTGAAGTCCGCGAGTGATCATAGGTACTAAACCTATGCGCGTGAACTCGACAATCGATTACTGTGGACTTCGACCGAAAACAGGATGTAAATACAGGTATGTGCGCCGGCTGAATAAACATCATTTTTTATATATTTCTTTCACATCTACTGCAGTCAGATTCACCCGCGTTCACTCCGAAGGAATCACTCACATGACCTGTGCACTTGTAATGACACATCAAGGATGTTAAGAGCCTAAAAGCAGGTTTAAAACTTGCCCCATTTCAATGGTCAACAGGGTGCAAATTTTAAAAAGAGGATAACACGTTGTAGGCAACACCGATTTTTGTCGTTGTTCTCTGTACTGACAGCACTCCAAATGTACAAAAAAATGAGCTCAATGTTAAAATTGACCGGAGTTCTCCTTTAAAGCAGTGAAATCCCTTAAAAGTGTATTTAAGGCAGTTTTTCGTGGAAAGGTTTGGTTGCATGCCATTTCATTTCTAAACGCCTCATTAGTAAAACTGGAAGCATTTCACAGGGCCCTCTATTCATTAGCAAATTGAGCACATTGAGATCTAGTTTCTTCTCTTTTAGACTCTGTGCTATAGTTCAGCAGTCAGGTCTCTTTAACAGCAGGGGTGGGAACCGAAGTTCAGTAATACAACACCAGTTGCACCCCTCCCTAATAACGCTTCAGGAACAAACACGGCAGTGAAGAAGAGAACAAAATGGAGATGTTTCGGAGTTGAAGGGATGTACCGATGAGTGCTGTGGTAAAGCGGTTCATAGACAGGGGCTCCAAGTAGAGGGGACCCTCGAAACCGGATTCCAGCTCTGCGCGCACGTAATCCCTGCAGGAACACCAGACATCATGAGACGTACTAAACAGTTGCATTAATCTGTTTTAATGGTTCTAAGTGACATTGCAACTAAATTTAAAAGCAATGTGACATTTCCTCTCCACATCTTGTGTTAGTATACAGTCATGCAGAAGACTGCTGTGAGCACAGACCTAGAAAGCTGGTGTCCAGCGAAGAGCAGAAGAGCTGTGAGCACGTAGAGGTAGAGCTGCACCAGGTGCTGCCGGGGTAAAGTCAACAACACCAGGCTGAGGATGTAACCTGAACAAAAGGGAGTCTCAATTACTGACACCAATAATGATACAAAGATATGTATTGGATTAAAACAAACAACATGCTTATGCCATTTTCATTAAATAACATAAAACACAATTTGATTTTAAATTATCCACTAGAGTCAATGACAAATAAGAGCATCCACAATAAAGAAAATAATCTTTAATAATAAAAAAATAAATAAATAAATAAAAAAAGAGTTACATAGCATATGACAAGTTAGAAACACACTCTTTGTACTCATGTTGGTTTCATATGGTTTTGCAAAACTTTTATAATATTTTTAAAAAAGGGTTTATTTAAAGGCACATGATGTAATTTTCGCCGCTAGAGGTCGCTTATGCAAAACAAAGGCGTAGCTTGAGGCCGCGAATGAGAGTGGATTCATGGGAGTTGTCGTCTTCACCTCCACGGCCGGTTGAAAGGAATCCGACAGGATTTATGAAATCATGTTCATGGATGAGTGCATGTATTAAAGTTTTACTAACGTTACTGTGGTATGAAGCAGGGCGGGCCGAGAGCCCTGGGAGCGGAACGAGGCCGCTGGAGCGAATGCTAATGTGAAATATCTGCGATACACACCGGTCTCGAGTTATGCTTATGGTGCAGTCGGCCACTTCCGCTCTTTGCGTTACCCCACATACGCAATGAATCGCTGTTTTACATGGTTAAAGCAATCATACTAAATACATTTGAGTGTGTTGAAAGTTATGTTTAGAGCCGGGACTTTAACGCGTTAATTAAGATTAATTAATTACACAAAAAAATAACACGCATTTACGCATTTTAATCACACTTATTTTTGCACCGCGGAACGTTTCTCACTGGATGAGTTTCGGCGGACCGATTATACTGGAGCACCAACTAGCGTTCATGACTTCAGACAACAACAAACCACAGTGAACATGAACGAAGAAGCTGACGAGATCGCTTTGGTTGGCCCCGTGGATGGGAAATTTTGTTATAAAAACGAACGGATGGAAGCGTCGATAAGAGCATGGTTGTGTGCAAGCTATGCAACAAGGAATTCGCATATCACCGCAGCACATCGAGCCTCAAGTATCACCTCAACGCAAAACATATAGCTAGCGTAAATGTACTATATTTCTAAATATGCTATTGCTACACTTAATGGCAAAAATTGCACTGGTCTGCTGGACCTGGTTGAACAAAAATAAACAATATTTTGTTGCTTAAGCTTATGTATTCAGTCATTATTCAATGGTATACTAAAAATCCATGTGAAAAAAATTACTTCTCACTGTTCTCAGGTCAAATATTTATTTGCAATTAAAATGCGATTAATTTCGCTTAAATATTTACAAAGCCTCTAATTAGATAAAAAAAATGTAATCGAGTCCCGGCCCTAGTTATGTTATAACGTTACTCTGTGCGTTCACTCGGTGGCTGGTATGAGACACTTATTGCAGACTGCAGTAAACTAGATCATTATTAGAATAACAAATAAAAACTGGATTCGTGTTGCTAAATGACATGCAATTCATTTTAAAATAAATATGATGTCATTGACAGGTGATGCAATGGCACGGTCCATGTCCTGGTTAAAACTGCTGATTTCTCTGGATTTAAACATTGTTGGAAACGTTTGGGATAATGTAAGTGCAACAAAAGTCAACAAAATTGTTCTAGTGGTTTTTGGATATTTTAATCTAAAAATCGTACAATCTTGTGCCTTTAATGACAAAAATGTGGTGTGACCATCATGTAAAAAAGTATTAACATTTTCCTTACACATTAAATACATGTGAGTGTACGCATCTCACTCATTCTCAAATGTTTTAAACACTTTTACCTAGATTTTTTTTACAAATAGCATGAATTAAAAATCCATAAATAGTAGGGCTGGGTAAAAAAAAAAAAAAAAAAATTCGATTTCTCGATTTTAATCGATTCTCATTTTTACGAACCGATATCGATTCTTAAATCCCAAGAATCGATTAGTCATCCTGTTTTCAGTTGATGAATGAATGTAACATTGTTGCGCGCATCCCATCCAATAAATCGCAATAATCTTTGTGTTTTGTTACTATTGATATGAAACAAAGTCTCCGATTTCAAATTACGTCCATTTTCTTACGAAATTCAAAACCATAAATACCGTTTTGGCGCTGTGGCGTGAGATCGCTCTGGCACAGCTCAGCTCAAGAGAAGCAAAGCGCATGATCTTCTCTTCCGCCTTAATAAAACCAGTTACCGCGAGAAATGAACATGAATAAGCATCTGAAAGTATGTTAAAAGGTAGAGTACAACTTATCGAAATCCGTATCATGTGACATGGAATCAGTGTTTCAACCGTGGAAAGACGTCAAATCAGCTTGTTAATGTAATGTAACGTCACATTTACTTCAGAAAAACCATATCCAGTGACCATAACCTCGTTAGTCAGCTAGAAAAATTAACTCTAGAGAGGAGCATTTTGCTAAATATATGCACCCTATTACATATTCATTATAATTTTTAATGTTCCTCAATTTTTAATGCATGTTTGAATAAATCTGGCAGGTTTTTATGACAGCCACCATTTAAATGTTTATATTTCATATAACTTTATTATTATAAAAATAAATAAAAGTGTAATTGAAGTGTTTGTATACAAATCAGTTCATTTTTACCTTCAATATTATAGTAGGCTAATGAAGCCTAGGCTACAACTGACTCTTATAGTTTACAGCATTAGTTAAAGGTATAGTGGAGGATTTTCTTTTTCCGGGTGGATCACCAAGACTATTGGTCCTCCTAATTGTCAATCGCGCATGCGCACTTTCAGGTGTATATGTGTGGTGAGCCGTTTATATACTGTCTATGGTGGTGAGCTACGGTTTCAGCCATTCATTGAAGCTCGCCGTTCTCACCGGGTTTTTTCAAAATGTCTGAGGGTCGCAAGAGAAAAAGTGTCTACGAATTGTATGACAAGAAGAGAAAGGCCTCTGAAGAAAGAAACAAGACCAGAGTGTTTTGGGGAGAATATTTCACACGCTGGCGTGCGCTAAAAGCACAGGTTGGGCTTCCCACTGATGCCTCAGTCGCGAAGTTTCTACTCGACAGGTAAAGTTTGGCATGCTATTTGGAGAAATCCATTTAAAATCACTGCTAGTAAAAGTTAATGTAAGCTATGATTAGCGATGCTAGCCCTGGCACAAGTCACGCACCGCGCAGACACGGTAAACATCTTAATTTGTCTAAAGTAGCCTTAGGCCTAAAAAAAAAATTTGTTTGGTTCCGGTTTCCGACCAACCCTGTCAATTTATGTGCGACCCAAATTTATTTTATGAGCTTGGGGAAGAAATAATACAAATTAAATAAATACACAAATAAAAAACTTTGAGGCGAACTATAATTTACGTTTTTGTACAGCACCGTTTTTGTATAGCACTCTTGCGATGCAAGACAGAGTCCTGCACGGGTCCGATTTTGTACATCCGCACCCGCCCGTACCCGCAGTGCTTAAAACCGCATCTGACCCGTTATCCGACAGTAGCAATAACTGTTAATTAAAATCCGCACCCGACCCGCTTAAAATAGAACCGACACCTGACCCGCACCCGAAATAAAATCAGTTTAGCCAATCACATTAGGCACACTTACAAAAATGTTTATTGCCAGGTCATACAGAAGTTATTACACGACAATTAACACAAGGACAACTTCAGCCGAAGCTGTCAAAAGGCCGGTACATGAAGAACATGGCTAACGTTACCACAAAACTGAGTAACCTTAACATTTTACCAATCGGATTTTAAATTATTTTATCAACTTGAAATACAGGCATATTTTTGTAGATGTGTTCCTAAAAATATGCATATATTTTTACGTTTGCATGTGATTGTTTTAAACCCGTGTTTCCCCCGTTTGTATTGAGGTTAATACAATTAAAGGTAAAGATGAAACATTGCTTGAGATGTCTTTTTTTGGAGTAGAAAAAAGTACAAACATTTAAAATCAGCGCGTGTGTGTGTAACATGCTGGGACACACAAGGTGGTATAGGTACATGTACATGTAGTATTGGTAGGCTATGTTATGAAAAAATTGAGTATCCATCGCTACTGTAAAGTAAAATTAAAAATATTATAATAATTTCCTACCTATCTCTTGCTGCCACTGAAAAAAAATCCCTACCGACCCATGACCTCAACTGACAACCAACAGGAACCAAACTTTTTTTTTTTTAGGCCTTATGACCAAATGGTAAAAGGTATCACGCTGAAATGGAAACTAGGCTCGTGCATGCTCTCTCGTGCACATGTTTAATAGGCGTTCCCTCTCGGGCGCAGGTAGAGTGTTGCGCATGTGCATTTTTTTAAAAAGTGGAGAGGGCGGTTCTTTTCTAAAATTCAGGAAAATCCTCCTCTATACCTTTAAGAGTTTTGTTTTCCTTGAGAAAATTTGCCATGTATTGTACCTGATATCCAAAATAATCAATATTGAATCGGAATCGAAATCGAAATCGAAATCGAATCGCAAGCTTGTGAATTGAAATCGAATCGAATTGTGAAATTTGTGTCAATACTAGGGCTGCACGATATTGGAAAAAAAATTACATTGCGATATTTTTTTCCCAACGATATATATTGCGATATTGCGAGCCATCAATCCAGGCTAATGTCAATAATTACCATTCCATGTTATTAATAATTTCACTAATAAGCAAGCTTCATTACAAGTAACAAAAAGGCCACTTAATATTTTATTCCAGAAACATATTTCTCTCAGAATTCGGTGAACGTTCTTCACAGGACCTAACGTTCTTCGGGTTCTAGGACCTGAAAAATTATGTTTTCTGTGCTGATTCAGTGACGCGTTCATGTAAACGGCACCTAGAACCAGCAAAAGTAATGATTCATAATATGTAAAATATTACAATGAGACATTTTAATTGTTTATTAATAAACAAGTGTTTTCTGTAAAGCTGAAGTTGACAATATACTGACTCGCGATCTTCGCAGCAGTGATCGGGAGAAATGCACTTTTCATACAGATTAAATATAGCTATATATTTTTTTAATGGTTCTGTTTAAAAGTAGAGATTTCTGTAGATAATAGATATATTTCTTTCTTTGGTTTTTTTTTTTTTTTTTTTTTTTAGGTGTGTGAGGCGAGTAGGCTACCTTTTACGCTGAGTTTCGGTTCATGGATGATAGCTTAATCTCCGGTTCAGGCGCTGGCTGCTATATTTAATTATTATTAATCATTATTAAATCCAGGAAATTGGATAATGAAATACTGATTAAAATTAAGATACAATTAATACAAAAAGAAATTCGTTTTAAAGAAAGGCTTTGTGCTTTCTGTTTGAGGTCTCTGTGAAAGTTTTAAAGCAGTCTTTCAGTGCCGCTTTCATAACGGTCGCGTCCGTAATGTCACGTAACATTGTTTTTTCCTCATAAATGCGAACACGAAAAATAAACGAATGTTTAAAAAAGACAACCATCCACAACTGTATAACACTCCAGCAAAGTAGCCTACCTCTTTTTGGTCAACATCCTCCTTTTTGTAGACGAAATAGGCTAGTCCCAAATAGCTGATTTTGACTTTTTTTGCGGCGGATCCTCTTCGTCGCGCATTTTTGAATGTTGGCTGTGAGCGTGAGCTGCGGCACAGCGAACCAATCACTGTGCAGGCACGCAGAACGCGTATGTCACCCCAGCAAAAAGCCATACAACAAACTCGTGTTTACTGTGTGCTACCGTTCTCTTATGGGTAGCCTACTACTAACATTACCCTTCACATCGCATGTTCCGGCGATGTGACTATCGCTCATTCGCACATCGCGATGTCGATGTTAAAACAGAATATCGTTCAGCCCTAGTCAATACCCAGCCCTAATAAATAGCATTGTTTTGTGAATTTGCACCACGACACAACCTGGGTTTTACAGGGGCCTTCAGTTCTTATTGTATCGTTTTCCCGCTTCATGTTGGTCTCACCACATGACTTTGATTTGGTAGATGAAAGACAAATAATTAAACATAACTTCCCAACTTTTTCTTAATATCATAATACTAAAGGATTATGCCAAACTACTTAAGATTTTCTTTTTCCATTCTTTATTTTTTGCTTCATTATTATATTAGGACAGTTGTATGACCTTACATTTTGTAAAAGTACTGTTCAATGTGAGCAATTTGCTATATTACAATACAAGACTACATCTGTGTTATGAGATATTAACTTGCTAACGCTGGTGATTATGAAACAAAATACCTAAAACAGTGGGATACAGCTCTGGTTTTTACTTACAATGCAGACTGAAAATGCTTAAGGATACTGTTACAGCAAAATAAATGTATTGATTTCATTTAAATCCCATGGGATTAAACAGCAGTGTTCAACTCACAGAAAAAAAAAATGCCTACAGCTATAAACCAGGAATAAACATTCGGGTCAAGTAATGGGTCGATGACACTGGCGGTGGTGAGATCTTTATCACAGTAGTAGTGTCTTCAACCCTGCCTGTTTAACAGTGTCAGCAGTATCTGTAAGCCACACTAAACCTAAAAGACTATTCAGGCCAACAGGAAGTAATATCAAACACCACGACGGTTCATCTCCAATACTGGCCAATACTCAACAGAACAAAAATTCTACCATAAAGCAAAACCTCATTTGTGCCTGGCTAGCAAACAATCGTCCTTCTTGTGGCTGTTTATGTTCGTTGCACCAAATATGCAGAGAGAATCCAGCCGATTCAAACAGGCTGAAATCTAATATACTGCATTGGACAGCTGGGTGAGCATCTAGCTTGCAAGGGATCATCTATGAAGCATTTGCTGATGCTTAAATCATTCCAGAAAGAGCAGTGTGAGAAAGCTAGTCTAGCTCTGCGACATTAGTTTATAGGTGTGTGTGTGTGTGTGTGTTGGAAGCAGCTGTTCTCTCTATATTGACTTCACCCACCACAGAATGATTATGCAATTGTTTACTTGGATATGAATTCGCAACTGAAAAACTAAGCATAGCAATTCTCCGTTTTTGGGTAGCCAATTATAAATCAGACTAACCAAAATGTTATAATTATTATAATAATGAAATGTCATCATAAAATATTACATGCAAATAAAAAAGTTAACATTATTTGCATAAAATAAAAAGAAATTGAATTCTTCACAATAGGTTTAAAGGCAAAACACACCAATATTTGCCAAAGGATGAATGCACGCCTCTTTAGTTTCTGCGGTTATTCAGTGTCACGTCCTGTGCGTCGAGTCTACGAGGCACAAATCAGCATCACTGAAACCTGCTCGCCTGGATCAAGTGTCCAACACAGGTCACGCAAAGAGACGGACAGTGAGGAGAGAAAGGTGTGGTAGAGATGTGTGCAAATGTTTAAGCCATATATGTTATCTGTAGAACTGGATCATACTGACAGCGTTCAGCTGGAGGTCACAGAGACACTGTGTTGTTGGTTTAAAGCAAACATTCTGTATCAAAGTGTATCAGGTGGTGGAAGTGTGACATCATGTCGATGGAAGTCACGTTAAAATGCATGATCGCATTTGACACTTTCAGTGTGAAAAACCTTTAAAGTTTCCACTTAACTAACAATAATGAAGAACAATAAACTAACACAGAGCAGGCCTTTGACATAAGCTCGATAAACTCATTGCACGCCTCTTTACTTCCAGGCAGCTGAGAAAATAAGTGTTTAAGAGGCATTTATTTTTAATTAGAGATTTACTTCTTAAAGGAATTCGCATCCTTGTCACTGGATCTTTGGCAGTTTGCACACTCAGAGATAGGGTGCTGGATTAAATGGAGTAGTCAAAACTGTATTTGCAATGCAAAGCCAACAGGCAGCTGGATAAAATCAGACACCAGAATGAACTATCAAGCGTTCAACAATTCATTCATTTCATTATAGATGAAACCGCTGCAGGACATGATGCCTGCGACAACATGATCGAGTGTACAATGTTTCTGCTAATTTTCTTGCGGTGTTGAAATTAAACCATTTAAACGGTGGCTCATAACTTGTTTTGCATGACAGATTTATTCAACATTAAATAAGACATCATTAATAGGTAGAAATAAAATGAATATGTGATGTAATGCAAAATGCTGCTCCAATGTTGTTTTTCTAGCTAACTAAGCAGTGGCGGACAGATATTGATTTTTTTTTTAATGGATGATGCCAAAATTTTACAGATCAGGGTGGCCGATATACATGATCACACAGTTTAATTTAAAGATGCATGCATGAGAAAACTTCCTTTAAGTTTCGTCAAGGGAGACTGTTTTAAGAACAGAAACACAAAGCGCTTTAAAGGGATAGTTCGGCCAAAAATGATATTTAACCCATGATTTACTCACCCTCAAGCCGTTCGAGATGTATATGTCAATCTTTTTTCAGATGAACACATTTTCAGTTATTTTAGAAAATGTCATAGATCTTTCAGTGGTTATAATGTGAAGCTATGGGGTCCACCTCCTTCAAGTCTAAAATAACTGGCTTCCGGTAGCGGTCAACGCGCGTTCACGGAGATGGATGCTGGCGTATGACGTAGGATGTAGCGTAGAAAGCGTTGTGACGTAGAACGAACGTGACAGCGCAGCCAGAGAGCAGAGCAAAACAAAACTCTACGTTCGTTCTACGTCACGACGCTTCCTACGCTACATCCTACGTCCTACGCCAGCATCCATGTCCGTGAACGCGCGTCGACCGCTACCGGAAGCCAGTTATTTTCGTTTATAAACTTTTAAATATGTATATTTTTACGACAAAACCGCACGGATTACCCTCAGAAGGCCTTCGTTTATCCCCCTGGAGCCGGATGGATTACTTTTGTGAAGGATGCATGCACATTTTGGGACTTGGAAGAGGTGGACCCCATTGCTTCACATTATAACCACTGAAAGATCTAAGACATTTTCTAAAATAACTGAAAATGTGTTCGTCTGAAAAAAGATTGACATATGCATCTCGAACGGCTTGAGGGTGAGTAAATCATGGGGTAAATATCATTTTTGGCCGAACTATCCCTTTAAGAAACTTCGCTTAGCACACAATTATCTTTGTGTCCCTGCAACATCTGTTTTGGCGGAGCGTGTTTTCTCAGCAGCCGGCCTTATTTTGAATCAGACTGAGGAGCCAACTTTCACCCAAACATGTGAATATTCTTGTTGTTCTCAACATGAGCATGTGAAACAATACAAAAATACACTATTTGTAATTAAAAGCATTTGTAAAGCTGTTGTCACAGAAACCTAAAGGTCTCCCTGATGTTTACCATTAACACAAAAGCTCAAAGGTTTAAAGCTACACTGTGTAGGATTTTCTCCCATCTAGCGGTGAAATTGTTTATGACTACCAACTGAATATTACTTTAGCCCCTCCCATTCCGAGGGCGTTTTAACTCCTACGGTGGCCGTATTATTTCAAATCTGCTGGCAGTCGCGAGTAATCTCCCCCTCGCATTCGTCACGGTGCCACTGAGTGTAAAAACGCGAAAGGCGAAGCTTGAATTTCCAGGTATGTCCCTCTTTGGCTAATGTATTTTCAAGATGGAGGCGCCATTCGAAACGGCAGATTCTACGCTTACGAGAATACTTGATTAGTTGGTGGAAGTAATTACACATTAATGAGCACATATCATTTTGAAAGAACAAAGTGTTTTTAGCTAAGAATCAACTTAAAAAAATTACACAGTGTAGCTTTAACTCTTGAGAGAGAAGAAATCAAGACATAATTATTGTCATTTTAGTACTGTAGTGTAAATTATTTGATGTACTTCTGAAATAAATAAATAAATATTTTGCAGTGCAGGTGTATTCACATTCTATTATATATATATATATATATATATATATATATATATATATATATATTATATAATATTATATTATATATTACATAATCCCCCTCAGAGCTATCGGGCCTGAGAAAACAGTTTTTCTGAATGAAATAACGAAATATTTCAACTTGGTATTGTGGTGAATTACAGCATTTTGATAACATTACTGCCTCTATAAAGAGGCTATGTAATGTTATGTTATGTAATGTAATGTAATGTTACAAACTATGTAATTTGTGTCTCCTCCGCTTTTCTCTCTTTCCTCATTTTCTTCGACACAAACAAAACAGGCATCATGACACAGAACAGAGCTTAATTACAGCTTGCAGATCGATAGTTTAATTACAGCTTGAATGACTAACAACCAAGACCGTTCCCATCATAAAAATCTTCCCAACTCCTGACTCTGCGTTTCCACTGGCCCATTACAAGAGGACTCGAGCCAGAGTACAAACACTGCACTAGCACTCTGCTTTTCCTCAACAGAGCGCAGACAGCCAAGAAAACAACCGCACCCACACACACACACACACACGACATTAATGTGTGTGGAACATCAGTATTACTACCACGGACAGAAAACTAGCCATGAAGCTACACTGTAAAATTGCATTTTTACATTTCATGAAGAAAAGACACACTCGAAACTCGCCAGGGCGTTGCTGCATTGGTATAATGGGTTGCCCAATGCCCACACACCAAGTCTAGACATGACAGATCCATCTTTGACTGTGTTGCACTATTTGATCACATACCAGGTAAAATTCTTAAGTTAGATCAGTTAGAATAGTAATAACAATATCCTCAAGAGGCAGCACCAGTTTTTACCGCATAATTAAGAGTCATGTGTCAGTCCTGTATTTGACAGTTCAATGTCATTCAGTGTTTGATGTATAGACAGGGAGAGGTTGCTTGTTGTGTTTGTACATACCGACATAATGCAGGTACAGGGCTATATATTTGTACTGGAAAAGGGGGTTATTGTTGAGACTGCTCCTCTGGATCTTCTGGAAGAAGGAGCCGACGTCCCATCGGTACAGGACCTCTAGCAGCATGATGCTGGGGATCCGCAGACCCACGTTCAGAACGGCTTCCACACGGGTCTTCATTGCCACGACCAGCAGGGCACCAAACAGGCCTCGATTTCAACTGAGAGAGAAACACAGCTTTGAAGACATAAATCACGAGAGCGACTCAGTCAAGAAGATATGCACATAAAGAATTTCAGAGCTAAACGGTCATAAACCTGAGTAAAAAAAGTCTGTTATGCGCATCAAGGCTGTTTTTATTTGATCAAAAATACAGTCAACAGTAATATTGGGAAAGTTTATTACCATTTAAAAGAACTGCTTCCTATTTTAATATATTTTAAAATGTAATTTATTCCTGTGATGTCAAAGCTGAATTTTCAGCATCATTACCACTCAGTCTTTAGTGTCACATGATCCTTCAGAAATCATTCTAATATGCAAATTTGATGCTCAAGAAATATTTATTTCTATTATCAATGCTGAAAACAGTTGTGCTGCTTAATATTTTTGTGGAAACTGTAATACACTACCATTTAAAAGTGTGTGTGTGAGAGAGAGAGAGAGATAAATTAATACTTTTATTTAGAAAGGACGTTTTAAAAATAAAATGATCAAAAAACAAAGCCATTTATAATTTTACAAAAGATTTCTAATCTATTTCAAATAACTAAATGCTGTTCATTGAAATTTCAATTCATAAAAGAATCCTGAGAAAAATATATCACTGTTTCATAAATAAATAAAATAGTAATAATAAGCAACAAAAACAATTTCAACATTGATAATAATACCACGGTTCTTTACGAAACCATGGTAATGCAAGGTACTTTCAGTAAGTGGAAGGAACGACACACCTATCGTTACTTCTCTTATTATTACCACAGGATGGAAGATCCACTACTTACATAACATGCTGCATTAGTCAACAATATAGTAAAATAATTGTGCTGTAAAGAGAAAATAGTGTTGAATTTCGCATCTATAAACTCACGTGGACTAACGTTAGTTATAGTTACGCCTGACGTGTTAAACGTGTTTGAACTCCAGTAACCCCGACACATCAACAGTCACACAGTTCAAAAAAGAAAAAAAGAAAAACGCTGGCGAAACACTGAATAGATAAACCTTATATAAACTAAATATTACACTGATAATACGACGAGTACGTGTTTAAACGTAAACCTGAACAATAATGATTGACTTTCATTGGCCGTAGCGAGTTCGCGCTAACTAAAGGATATATTCTTAATGCTAGTGATTCGTTCAACTTTATATATAACCGATTCAGATGTCTTAAAACATTAGCGAGTATCGTTTTTTTGAGGTAAATGAGTTTAGTATGTAGCATTTAATAAGTATTATCTGCTCGGCTAACAGCATTACAGAACTGTGTCCGTTATCCCCTTACAAATGCTACGATAATTATAATATAAATAGACTTACATGTTGTTTAATCACTTCACGCGGTTAGATTTCGTCTTGGGCTGCGCCCCTGGGTGAATATAAACCATTTTAGCTCAGACGTCTTGTTAGGCGTTCTCCGTTTGCTACGGTCAAATTACAAGCAGAAGAGAAGAAGCATCTAAATTCACTTACTCCATCAGGCAGCCATTACACACACCGTTTCAGTTTCCACTGCGCATGCGCAACTCTGAATACCGAGGCTTAGCCACTAGAGGGCGCTTATCTTACACCAATTCTACTATGGCGCAGGCTTGACTATAACGATTATTTTTATTCACAAATACAGTAGAGAATCAGAGATTAGACAATAAATTGATAAGAAGAGAAGGGAGGAATTGGATCGAGGGCCGAAATCAAATCTGAGTCCTCCGCGAGGGTTTCCAGATGAATACAGAGGCTGCTGCTACTGTCCAGTACCATCTCTACGGATCCGACAAAGTTATGAATGTTAATCAATCATTGACGTTCTACGTATTCTTCTTGAAGCTTCGTGACTTAATTAATATTCATGAGCCAAAGATCCGTAATTTTGCCTTCTCAATATTTGTATATTATAATATTCGCTAATGTGTTTAGACTCTGCTTTTATATTTTTCACCACTTAAAGGGTTAGTTCACCCAAAAATGAAAATTCTGTCATAATTTACTCACCCTCATGTTGTTCCAAACCTGTATGAGTTTCTTCTTACTTCTGCTGAACACAAAAGAAGATAATTTGAAGAAGGGTAACCAAACAGTTGACGGTTACTGACTTTCATAGTATGGTGGAAAAAATACTATGGAAGTGATGCCCATCAACTGTTAATATTTGGTTACCCATATTCTTCGAAATATCTTATACAGTACCTGTCAAAAGTTAGGTAACATTACTATTTTTAATGATTTTGAAAGAAGTCTCTTAAACTCATCAAGCCTGCATTTATTTGATCAAAAATACAGAAAGAAAAAAAAAAAAAAAAAAAACAATCAGTAGGCTACTCAGAAATATTATTACAATTTAAAATAAGCCTAATGCTTTTCTATTTTTCTATTTATAATTTATTTCTGTGATTCAGTGTCACATGATCCTTCAGAAATCATTTAATATGATGATTTGATTACAGTTAACAACTTCATATTTTTTTGGAAACGGTGGTAGGCTACTTTTTTTTATGATTCATTGGTGAATTTATTCAAAATATAAATCTTTTCTAAAAATATAAATCCCTTATCAATTTAAAACAACTCACTTTGCTAAATAAAAGTATTAATTTCTTTCAAAAAGTACTGACCCCAAAGTTTTTGAATGGTAGTGTATTATTATTGTTACAAAATATTTCTATTTTAAATAAATGCTGTTCTTTTTTAACTTTTTATTCATCAAAGAATCCTGAAAAAAAACCATCCCATGTTATAAAATAATATTAAGCAGCACAACTGTTTCCAACATTGATAATATATCAGAATATTTGAATGATTTCTGAAGGATCATGTGACACTGAAGACTGGCGTAATGATGCTGAAAATTCAGCTTTGCATCACGTGAATCAATTATATTTTAAAGTAGGTTATATTAAAATAGAAAACCTATATTTAAAATTGTAATAATATTTCATAATATAATATTGATAATATGCACCCGCACATTCAAGTCTCACGAATAATCATCGCCTGTAGGTGGCACTCGCGCACTAAACTGCTTCAAACACTCAAATTATGACTATTTTATATTTGTTAGAAATTAATTACATTATTTGATATCTACAATAACTTAATACTGCTGCAGTGCTGCCATAAATCACCTTATTGTCGTCAATTATATTTTAAGGCTTATATATTATGTAACTTTACGCTTGTTTTTTTCCTTCTTCCATGTTTTTCATGTCAAAGATTTGTCTATGTCTAATACAGATAAGAATATAGTAAGATTAAGCGCTATAGGCCTAACTCAGTGGCGCAAAAAATCAAGTAGTGGGTATTTTTGACATAGATAGGGGGGATAATATCGCGAGCAGGCGAGGGCGCCGTGAGCGCTGAGCGAGCAGGTACGAGTCGAAAAAGATGGACAAAGCAAAAAAGCTGTCGGGACTAAAAACAGAAAAAGAAAGAGGGAAAAGGAGATGGCATGTCAACTGATGCGCCAGGCCGCCAGCAGCTAAATAAGTGGATGAAAAAGCAACAGGTAACGTAGGATTTAAAGTGTGACGTCCACGCATGTAGGCTAGGAGATTCCCGGTGGGCCGACGTGCTTGTTGGGCCGATACATCTAATAGGCTTCTTTCTTTTTTTTCTTTTTTTTTGTCTTAACGGCCCATAAAACTCGTACATCGGCGGCCCATTCGTTTTGCTTTGTTTTGCTTGGGTTAGTGCCGTTGTAATGCATTGGTCAGGAAAAAAAAGTTGTGTTTTTTTTTTACATTTTTCATTAAACACGTAGATCAGCGGCCCATTGGTTATTTTCTTGATTGACACTGGGCTGGCCCAATCACATCTTTAATGTGAGGTAGACATTAGTACAAAACTAATAATAAAATTATTTTTCAGTGCATTTGTTTTACAATATATGGCTATTACTATCATGGGATTAATATTATAACTATTATTATGTAGTAGTATAATGTAGACAGACACTGTTACTAAATAAGTTTTGAATTTTTCTTTGTTTAATTTGCACACTGAATATGGGTTGGAGCTTTTAATTGTGAACTCTCAAAGTGCACCAGATTGATGAATTCAACATTAAAAAGCACAACATTTTCTTACGGGGGGGAGACAGAGGTCCACTCAGCGGTGGATTCATCACTGTGAAGTATAGTTCAATAAATTATATTAATAAATTACAATTTTGTACTTATTTCATCTGTTAACTATCACTCGGGGGGCGCCAAAATTGTTGCTGCATACCCCTCTGACACTGGGTAGTTGCGCCCCTGGCCTAACTAATAGGCTATTACAGCCAAATGAAAAACTAAAAGTAGCATTAAGTCCCTTTTGGCCTTTGTGTTAGTTTAAATCCAACTTAATTTAAACGTTTAATCTAAACTCGCTGCATAACGACGTTTTTGAGCGTTACCGTCGCGTCGCGTTTAGATTATTTTTTACTGCGTTCCGTTTTAAAGGGATAGTTCGTCCAAAAATGAAAATTCGGTTGCACTTTATTATACAGTCCGTGCACTTACAGCGTACTTGCCTAAGAAAGTACTGGGTAAATAAGGTTAGGTTTATAGGTTCAGGCCAGGGTTAGTACCAGTTATTACCAGACTGTGGTTATTTGATTGGACAGTGGTTGCAATTACTATAAGTTGCTTCCTGTATAAAGCCTGGGCTGAGTAATATTACCCCCAATAGTAAAACATCTCAATTCATGCATAATTGCAGTGTATCTCTGGCTTGGGCTCTTGATTTAAATACTGCTGTGTATGTCTGATAGAATAAATGGAGGAGGAAGAGAGAGATGTGACAGATGTTCTTCAGTCTGAAGAAAGAGAGAGAGAGAGAGGGGATCTACAGTCTGCAGACACACGAGCTGGACTGGTAAGGCAGAAATGTAGACCAGTAGAAATACTGTACAGTACTGAATAATCCTTGTATAACCCACTCTTCACTAAAATACTTATGTTTAATGGCCACACACAAACAAACAAATGAGTTGGGTGAATCTTGTTTTTTTTTTAATACTTTTACCAAAATGCTTGCGTCATTAAATATTAAATAGCAATAAATAAATAAATATGAACTGCAAAGAATAATTGTAAAATATCAGCTGTCAATGTTTTGTGATAAAACGATTTATTATTTTTGTATTGTGATGTATCAGCAAACTGGCAAAAACTCAAAATCGAAAGAAAGTGCAGATGCACAAGTACTTCCGTCGGTCATTCCAGCCCCAGAAACTGTAGCAGCCAATCAGAAGCCCTCTACAGTCCCGGAACAAGTGGACAACTTAGTTATACTTGATCAAAACGGACATCCTATTCAGTATGAGCGGGTGGTAAGGACATTGCACTATGATCCATCACCATAAACTACAGGCTATTACTCACACTAGAAGACGTGTATCACCCATGCACTTGACTCAGTCACCAGATATACCAAAATGTTAAAATATGAGCTTGACCTTATGTGTTCCACCCATTAAGTCATTTTGAACGATATATTTATGACAGTTTTTCCCCACCTCAAAGACAGATGCATTTTTTCAGGTGATCGTGAAAGGGGAGAATGGACAGTTGTACGGTGTCCCATCTGTGTCTATAGGGGGCCCTCAGATGTTACTACCTCACGGTCAGCTGTTGAAAGTAGCAAACTCATCTGGTAATGAATTATGTTTTTTATTATTAAATATAGGCTATTACTGAGTATTGCTTTTCTAATTATATATACACACACAGTCTCACTGGACACTTTATTAGGTACACCTGTTCAACTGCTTGTTAAAGGGATATTTCACCGCTGGAAAGATGAATGTGTATTTAAATTGGATCATTTATGTAGTAGAAATGTGAAATTATTTTAGAAGTTGGTGCCTTCTAGAGAAAGAAAAGCCAGAAAATGTATTTTTGGCTCATGTGGATGAAAGACAGCAACTCCCAGAATGCACTTGCTTCGCTGCCCTACGAGGCCACTCCCAAGCCACGCCTACCGGTTACAGAGGGCAGTATCGGAAGAAATGATACAATTAGGCTACTAGTTGACTCGAAACTGAAAAGACGCCGTTTTATCGTGAGATCCCACCCCATATGGGCGGGTTGAAAACATGCGGCTCTAGCTCTGGCCAAAAAAGTCTCAGATGACGCAAAATGACCAGTTTTTTTTCCAGACACACAATACAGAAATCTCTGGTCTCAGGGGGACATGAGGGAGGGAAGCACGGTCTTTCGAAAATACTACCGGGTTTCTACTGATACAAAACGTAATGCTAATCGGTGAAGTAGCCCTTAATATCTAACTCTAGCAACTCAATGAATTTAGGCATGTAGACATGGTCATGATCTGGTGAAGTTCAAAATGAGCATCAGAATGGAGAAGAAAGGTGATTTAAGTAACTTTGAACGCGGCGTGGTTGTTGGTGCTGGACGGGCTGGTCTGAGTAATTCAGAAACTACTGATCTACTGGGATTTTCACACACAACCATCTTTACAGAGAATGGTCAGAAAAAGTAAGAATATCCAGTATATCCAGTGAGCAGCATAGAACAGTTCTATGGGTGAAAATGCCAGAGGTCAGAGGAGAATGACCAGACTGGTTCAAGCTGAAAGAAAGGCAACAGCAACTTGTCAACAGCAACTGAATGCATGTAATGGTGTGAGGGTATTTTCTTAGCACACTTTGGGTCCCTTAGTGCCAAGTGAGCATTGTTTAAATGCCACAGCCTACCTGAGTATTGTTGCTGACCATGTCCATCCCTTTATGTCCACAGTGCACCCATCTTCTGATGGATACTTCCAGCAGGATAATGCACAATGTCACAAAGCTCAAATCATCTCAGATCATCAGTTCACTACACTCAAATGTCCTCTAATAAAGTGGCTGGTGAGTGTGTGTGTATGTGTATGCATATATAATAGAGTAGTTAACATCTAATAATGAAGAAATTAAATAGAACTAATAAAATAAACAGAAAATTGGTTGCTGTCCGGTTCAGCCATTTCTTTCTGTTGTGTTCAATAGGAATCTTTGTGGAGAAAAGACAGCAATCAATCATCACATCCACAAAAGACAATGATGGCACCCATAGTTTATCTGCACTAGCGGCTCAGAATGTCACTGGTATTAACATTCAGAAAAAAGCGTCAGTAAACCTTGTTTGCACATCATTATATCTGTCACATTCTGTATCTAATCTGAAAGATGAACTTTCCTATTGTGTTTGTTGCTTTTTATTACCATTTTTTTATTATAAATTAGGTTTTTTTTTGTTTTTGTTTTTTACAGCCGATTTGTTTTAAATGTTGAAAATCACTTATTTGAACACAGATTTGACAAGTCTTGCGCAATTATGGAGCTGGAAAATATGTACTGGATTCGTAAAAAGCATTCATATGCATATGGAATGGGTTGACAAGCAAACTACCCAATTAAACTCCTGTTCTGGCTCAATGTATCCCTTGCTTGAACAACAAGAAACCTGCTTCAGGCCATGCCCCATTCCTGGAGTTTAAGTGTACCTTAAATTATTGACAGTTTTACTGAAATGTCTTCTCATTTCTTTCAGTTCTCCTGATGTACTTGAGCCCCCAGTGAAGCCATTCCCACCAGGGGCACCAAACTGGGCTCTAAGACTGAGTGGGTGTGAGGTTTGTCCAGTAGAAAATGGATAAATTGAGTTGTTTTACAAAACTTTCACTTACAAAAATTTAAATAATAACTTTAAAAAAGTAGTGTAATATGCATGGAAATAGCCTAAATGCATTGTACTTTTTCTATTGTGCATAGAGCCCTCTGTCAAACAGATCCATTTACAGCAACACATTATCTTAAAGCTGTTTAGTCATTTAGTCTATATGTTATTTTAATGAGTTTTGACTATAATTCAAAATTGGAATTTAAATGTTTTAAAATTCTACTCACAAAATTAGCAAATGAAACTTTAGCAGATACGATTTGTTTGAAAGAAAGAAATACTTTTAGTCAGTAGGATGCATTAAATAAATATAAAATGACAGTGAAGGCATTCATAAAGATTAAGCAGCAACATATTCAATTCAATTTGAACATATTTGAACAGAAGACAGTTATTTTGAATTGTAATAATATTTCACAATGTTACTGGTTTTACTATATGGTGACTTGGTGAGCTTCAGGGCCTATTAAAATTGTATTTATTTTTTTACTTTTATTTTACATTCCTGAAATTATATTTCGCAACTGCGAGTTTATATCACACAGTTCTGAGAAAAAAAAGTCAGAATTGCGAAATGTAAACTCGCAATTGCATGAAAAAAAGTCAGAATTGTAAGATAATTACCCTAGTCACAATTACGCTTTTTTATTTTTTATTCTATGGCGTAAACAAGCTTCCATACTAATTTGTCCAGATTTTTGTTCAATCAAATTGTTTCTAGAATGAGAATGCTTGCAATAGCAAGTTCCATGTCAAGGCTGGACATGCCTTGTTCTTAAGCCTTGATTGAATGCTGTTGTTGCAGATAATGTAATGGTTTTACAATATGCACACAAAGTCATTTTATCTTGATCTTTAATATGGTTTTAAGGGAGCAGAGCCATTGTGATGGAAAGCCAGTGTGGTCCACGGAGGAAGGGCGTTCAACCTAAAAAATGGTCAGAGCAAGAAACGAATCAAAACATACTCTACAAAGCCAAGACAGGTATTACACCCAGCTCCCTACAGAGAAAGCCCACCTGTACCATGACGTGGACACTGCAAACCTGCCTCCACTTCCAGAGCAGATCTGCTTTGCAGAGGAAGAACAAAATGATGATGAAGAGGAAGAGACAGAGGAGCTGGACAGTGAAGCCATGCAGGATGTCACGATGGAGGATGGGGCGTCCCTGTCCCTACCCTCTCGACTACACCCGCTCGTGGCAGAGAAGATCTGTGAGTTGGTAGCACAAGGTCATAACCAAGTTTACACTGTCCGCAAGCAGCTCAGGTATGACTCAGATGGTTTCAAATCTCCTTTGTTTTATTTGCTGGAAAAATATTTACCGTTGCTTTGTGAACGCCCTGGCAGGAGGTTTGTGGAACATGAGATGTTCAAGAGGAAGTGCCTGAGAGACAGTCTGTGTTACTTTCCCACTGTCAGTGACATCAAGAACCACATCCATGAGGCTCAGAAAGCTCTTCAGCTGACGGCGGGACCACTGGCTACCTCAGATACAGAAAACATGTTTGTAAAGCATTAGATTGGTGAGCACAAATATGTAAGTAAGCATTTATTTTGATGTTTTTGTTGTTGTTGCAGTGGAAAGCAGAGGCTAATAACCTGCTTCCAGAGACTTTGACCCTGACTCCTGCTACTGTGGATGGTAAAATACTGTTGAGATATTGTTTGAAATCCGACATACATTATTAAAACAATAATCTTGGAATCCTTCAATACAATTTAGAGAGTAGAGGAAAGGTCCTGCCTCAAAAAGAAAGCACATACCTGTAGTCCAAGTATAAGCATTGTTCACCCTGCCACAGAATCTAGTGTACTGCTGTTATATTGACAGTGTTCTCTCAGAAGGAAGGACTCTTGGAAGAGAGTGACACTCTTTCTCCAGAGGCTGTGCAGCTCTTCAGCTCTCTCACCTCACTGCATCCCAAGATCTTTGCACATCTCCAGGTGACCCTGTCCTGAAATTATATATTTTTTTTATATGGATCTATTCATTTGTTAAGTTTTTAATTTCTGAATAAATGTAAAGAGTTTCAGGGTGATCAACTGTTCTGATAGTATAATTGAAGAAACAAAAAACCCATTAAAATTAAATGCTTGAAAACCTGATTATGTAATAATTTTTTATACATTTTTGTTTTGAACTTTTTGTTAATGTTCCCATTAACTTATGAAAACGTTATTTAATGGCTTTCAAAACCTCTAGTTTTAAACATTTTAAAAACTTTTGTTGGTTAATGCGAACGTTAAGGGAACATTCAATTTTATAATTTTGCAAACATTATGTGAAGGTTACTTTTGAATGTTCTCTGAACATTCTGAAACCAAAAATGTTAGATAAACATCCAACTAAAATATTTCAGGAAAAAAACTCATTGTTTTTGTGCTAAAGTTTTGAGAACATTATTTAAAAACATATAACTTTGAACAAATGTTCTATTAACGTTAATGGAAGAATGTTCATAAAAACTTGCCTGGCTTCATTTGTGAGAATGTTCCCTGTTGCCTGGGACAAAGCTGGTTGGCAAACTTACTTTAAGAGTGCTCTCCTCTTGTCTAAGAGGCCATCCAGCTACAACCTACACCTCCACCACCACCACCACCACCAGAAGCCCCAGAGCTGTCCAGCCCTGCACCTCAACAGCCTGTTCTGCTGAGTCCATCCCAGTTCCTCCAGTCAAGTGGCAGTGCTGGTGAAAGCATATCTCTGTGTGACCCCCCCGACCCTGCTCGGCATGAGCCAGCTGGTGAGTGTGACCTTGGTGACAAATGCCGGAGCTGAAGGTGGCATCACATAGATCTTGTTGGAGGACGGACAGACCATTCCAGTCCAGATTGTGGACCCTGCAAGCATAGGCAAGTACATGGCACCACAGAAATAAAATCTAAATTTAACCAATTAGAATCATGAAAATAACATATAAACCTGTTGTTTGTTCTTATTGTTCAGCTTTGACTCCCTCAGCAGACGACATTTCAGTTAAATAGGAGAGTGGGAAATCTATGGATGTGTCAGCAGTCAGAAATACAACAACGAGAAAAGAAAACGAATGTCCATTTCTGTGACAACAGCGATTGACGATTGAGCTCTTTGACCAATGGAGGACTGATTCATTGTTTCAAGTACAGTATTATGATAACATGAACTCATGCAATATTGATTTGTATTATTATTTGTTTCCATTTCCCATTATTGCTATTTTAATTTATTACAGTGGTGACTGGAGAAAAAAAACAATTTCTCAAAAGTATGAATGAATGTATAAATATTTAAAGCTAAATGTTTTCTGTTGCATTCTATTCACACAAAAAACTATTTCACAACTTTTTATAAGAATATCTTATGAGTATTTCTGCAGGTATTTCTACCCTTTGAATAGAAGCCTAATGGATCCTTGCGGTGGACTTTTTAAAGTCCCCCTGTGGTGAAATTCAAGTTTTTAATGTTGTTTATTGTCAGGAATCAGTCAGGCTCATTCACATCCACAACACAAAGATCACACTCACCCGAATACTAATCACCTGCACCTGTCATCAATCCCAGCAGTCACTGAGCACTACAAAGGAACACACCTCACCTTCAGTCCCTGTTGAACCTTGAACTAGGAAAGACTCACTAACCTGTTCTCTGTGCATTTCAGACTATTGTTCCTGAACTGTTCCAACAGTACATCCTTGTGATACTTACCTGTGATACTTACCCGTTTAACTCGTCCTGAGATCCCACATTCTCCTTGGTGTCCATGCTCTGTGTTCCTCAGATTGTGTTTCATGCCACATTCAAGCCTGCCGTTATCTACAAGAGAAAAGACGATCATTCATCAATGTTATTCTCAAAGTACCTGTTTGTGCATCTGAATTTACCTGCTGTCCAACGAAAGCTTCATTAAAAGTTATTCTGAATCCTTCTAACCTTGTTATCTGAGTGTACATCCTGACATTTATATGTCTGCGGTGTTTTTAATATGCTTTAAGACGAACCATGTGCAAATTCATAAGTCAGCAACACTGCTGAGTATTTTCTTCTTAAAGGGATACTCCACTTTTTTAAATAGGAAAAATATCGAAACTCTTTGGTCATTTTTTTGAGAGAAATGCTAATGGTCTTGTCCGATTCAATGATCTATGCTAAGCTATGCTAAAAGTGGTACCGCCAGACCCGGAGATCGGTTGAATGGATTCGAAAACGGTAAAACTCAACTGTTTAACTCTGGGGGAGTTGTAAAATGAGCCTATTTTCAAAAAAAGTGGAGTATCTCTTTAAAACTGCAGTGAAACAAAGACGAGGTTTGAAATCGCTGGTGTTTATGATGTCACAAACTACCTTGATATCAGATCAACGTGATTGTCAATGAGTGGATCTCTGAGCTGGTTAATTTGCATATTCATAGAACCGGTATACTAAATGAGGCAAGGGTGTAGAGTTACATTCAAGCTATTTTAAGGCATGACGGATTTTTTTATTATGATTATTTAGTATAAGGACAAAACAGAAGAAGAACAGTGTCTGTTTATGAAGTTCAGATTACTGTGATAGTGTTTACCTGTGAATAGTAATTGTATTTTAATCATTTTCTCTGCTTGCCTGTATTTACATGATCCTGTGCCTGAATTTAGAAGAGAATTATTTCATATTTATCATACATATACAAGAATGTAAGAAATTATAATATTAGCATTCCTCTGATTTAATGCTTTTACAAAAATGCTGAAGAAAGAATGCAGCCTTTGCTAATATTAAACTGTTTTACCTTGTTCTGTTCGATCGTTTGCTTCCATTGGTCCATTGATGACTTCCACAAATAATCAGGTTTCCTTGAATCATGAATTTTCTTCCATTCAGGTACCGCTGATGTTACTGTCGTTGTAACAAAACAGTGATCTTCTGCCAGGAACATCAGGTCAATCTTCTGCTGTCCAGAATCAGGTGGTTTGTCTTCGTCTGGCATCTCAGCTGAGACCTGTCCACTATGGGTGACCCTAGCAGTAGTTGTGAAGTAACTTACCAGTGGCGTAGCTCTCAGCATCACTGATGCACACAAGCCCTCACAGCACGTCAAGCTGCAAACCATGTGAGGGACCCTAACCTAAGCAACCGCATATCAACCAACTAAGCTACTCTAAACATCCTGACAACCACATAGCAATGCATGAAAAACCACTCCGAAGAGTCCAGCAACCGCAACGCAACACGTTAACAACCGCACCAAAAAAAATCACATAACATAGCCAATGCATGAAAAACCACTCAGAAGAGTCCAGCTAACAACCGCGCAAAAAAAACCTTGGCAAACGCATGTCAACACACAGGAAACCATCCAAAACATCCCAACAACCGTGTAGCAAAACGCTAAAACCACTTAGAACAACCTATGAGCATATCAATGCTTTGACAAATCACCAAAAACATCCTGACAACCTCACAACAATGTGCAAAACAACTCTAGAAAATAAAACTTACTCATAAAACTATAAACTCACTCTGTAACTATATACAGTACTATTTACATACAGGTCCCGCTGTGTGATTCTCCGGGCTCCATGTAACAGTGATGACTCAGTGCCTGGGCTTCTTTCTTCGGGGTTCCTCAGGCAGGGGCTCCTCAGGCAGGGGCTCTTCACTGATGTCCACGTCGATTCGAGGAGCTAAGCTTCTGCTGGTTGTGGAGAAGCTCTCGGTGATCCGGACACGTCCATCAGGATGCTCCGTCTCCTCCAGTGAAGGGCGGTTGAGAGCTTCCCACAGCCGCTGCTTGATCTTCCGTCCAAGTTTAAGGCTGTAGGGACGCTGCCGACCACTGGGCGTCTTCAGCATGGGCTCCACCACAGAGCGGTAGATGTCCTGGTAGGCCTCTACGCTGTAGCCGTGGATGGAGACAGGCTCATCCTGCTGACGAGCGTCCACTGAGGAGACTGAGACTGCTGGACGGATGTCAGGAAGGACAGCAGCGTTCTTCAAGTGGCGTTCTTCCAAACCCGTGGGTCTTCGAGCTTTGCCAGAGATGCAGCTGTAAGTGTGATCTGACCTGACCAACTTAACAGCTGCAAGCTGTGGAAGCTCACAAGGGTCCGGACTGGAAGAGACGCCCTCCTCCACCAATCCCCTCAGGCGTGTGGGAAGAGCCCTGGTTCTTCGTGACCGACGCTGCTCCATGATAATGAATCAAGAAGTACTACAAATCACTAAGACTTACCAAATTGTAGAGTTGTGAAGAGCTTGCAGCAAGTGCGTTCAGGCTTCAAGGCTTCAGAAACAGTTGTGTTTATTTTTAATCTACTGGACTGACATCGAAGGTTTAGGATCATTTAAATGTAAACATGTGAAAACAATTATTTAAATACAAATAAAAAATACTGTGTGAGATCATGTATTTAAATACAAATACAGTATTTTGTATTTTGAAAATACACAAAATACATGTAAATTGGCCATCCAGTGCAGGTATAGGTCACAGTGAATGAAGAAACTACATAGGCCTACTGACTTTTCATTCCTAACCACATCTCTGCCCTTTCTTTCTTTCTTTCTTTCTTTCTTGCAATTACAAATACATTTATGCAAAATAGCAGCCATTTATATACTTTTTTCTGGTTACAATGTAGTCTATTACTTTTTGATTATTATTTTTTATGTACAATAAAACTAAAAGCTGAAGATGTTTGTGGAGTATCATTCATCAGTGCTTCTTTTTCCACTTCAACGTTCCAATTATTTCTGCCCACTAAAAGCTGCAAGGATATTTGCTTACCCCACAAATAGGCCCATCTATGTAAACGATTTAGAAAAAGTTTCATCAATTCAAAATTTATGACTTTATGATTTTTTGAACTTTATGATTTTATATCATCGCTATGATAAATTGTCATATCACCCAGCCCTAACATGCAGTAATGCCTCAAACAAATTTGACAAGCTAGTTGATAAAAATGAACTTTTTCTTTTATTCTTTCATGTTAACTGAAGTGAATAATGCACTATATTAACTTTAATCAACAAGTAGAATTGATCATGACATTCTCACCTTATAAAAAAAAATAAAAAAAATCGCTGATTTATTTATTTGTTGAGCTAGTAAATGTCTAAACTAGTTGATGCACAAAATCAGTACCCTGATAAAGAGGTTGACTGCCAAAAAAGTATTTTATGTATTTTTTAAATATAAAAATACTCATCTTAAATGTATTTAAATACAAATTACATTTGATTTTTTCCAAAGGCTTTAAAATACAAAATAGTATTTTGTATTTCAAATACGTATTTTAAATACATGTGAAATACTGCCCATCCCTGTGTATGTATATATACATATACATATATATACAGTGCAATGCATAAGTGAATACACCCATGCTAAAGTTGACTAAAAAGAGGAATAAAAAATCATATTTTGGAAATTGAACTTAATGCCTTAATTTAAAAAATTAGGAAAAATCCAACCTTTAAGGACACCAATTTTCTTTGTGAATGAATAATGTATCGTAAATAAATAAATGTTCTTCCTTAAAATACATGGTGCATAAGTGAGTACACCCCTATGTTAAATTCCCATAGAGGCAGGCAGATTTTTATTTTTAAGTATTTTTTTTTAGGATACTATGCATCCTGATAAAGTTCCCTTGGCCTTTGGAATTAAAATAGCCCCACATCATCACATAGCCTTCACCATACCTAGAGATTGGCATGGTTTTATTTCAGTTAGCCTAAAAGCTAGTTTGATTTGCATTGAGAGATGATCTTAAGGAAAGTACCCCATGCCAATCTCTAGGTATGGTGAAGGCTATGTGATGATGTGGGGCTATTTTAATTCCAAAGGCCAAGGGAACTTTATCAGGATGCATAGTATCCTAAAAAAAAAAAAAAAAAAATACTTAAAAATAAAAATCTGCCTGCCTCTATGGGAATTTAACATAGGGGTGTACTCACTTATGCACCATGTATTTTAAGGAAGAACATTTATTTATTTATGATACATTATTCATTCACAAAGAAAATTGGTGTCCTTAAAGGTTGGATTTTTCCTAATTTTTTAAATTAAGGCATTAAGTTCAATTTCCAAAATATGATTTTTTATTCCTCTTTTTAGTCAACTTTAGCATGGGTGTATTCACTTATGCATTGCACTGTATATATATATATATATATATATATATATATATACATACATACATACATACATATTATACATATTATATGTATATATATATATATATATATATACACACACACACACACACACACACACACACACACACACATGTATATACACTCACCTAAAGGATTATTAGGAACACCATACTAATACTGTGTTTGACCCCCTTTCGCCTTCAGAACTGCCTTAATTCTACGTGGCATTGATTCAACAAGGTGCTGAAAGCATTCTTTAGAAATGTTGGCCCATAGGGTCAATAGGATAGGATAGGATAGCATCTTGCAGTTGATGGAGATTTGTGGGATGCACATCCAGGGCACGAAGCTCCCGTTCCACCACATCCCAAAGATGCTCTATTGGGTTGAGATCTGGTGACTGTGGGGGCCATTTTAGTACAGTGAACTCATTGTCAATGTTCAAGAAACCAATTTGAAATGATTCGAGCTTTGTGACATGGTGCATTATCCTGCTGGAAGTAGCCATCAGAGGGTGGGTACATGGTGGTCATAAAGGGATGGACATGGTCAGAAACAATGCTCAGGTAGGCCGTGGCATTTAAACGATGCCCAATTGGCACTAAGGGGCCTAAAGTGTGCCAAGAAAACATCCCCCACACCATTACACCACCACCACCAGCCTGCACAGTGGTAACAAGGCATGATGGATCCATGTTCTCATTCTGTTTACGCCAAATTCTGACTCTACCATCTGAATGTCTCAACAGAAATCGAGACTCATCAGACCAGGCAACATTTTTCCAGTCTTCAACTGTCCAATTTTGGTGAGCTCGTGCAAATTGTAGCCTCTTTTTCCTATTTGTAGTGGAGATGAGTGGTACCCGGTGGGGTCTTCTGCTGTTGTAGCCCATCCACCTCAAGGTTGTGCGTGTTGTGGCTTCACAAATGCTTTGCTGCATACCTCGGTTGTAACGAGTGGTTATTTCAGTCAAAGTTGCTCTTCTATCAGCTTGAATCAGTCGGCCCATTCTCCTCTGACCTCTAGCATCAACAAGGCATTTTCGCCCACAGGACTGCCGCATACTGGATGTTTTTCCCTTTTCACACCATTCTTTGTAAACCCTAGAAATGGTTGTGCGTGAAAATCCCAGTAACTGAGCAGATTGTGAAATACTCAGACCGGCCCGTCTGGCACCAACAACCATGCCACGCTCAAAATTGCTTAAATCACCTTTCTTTCCCATTCTGACATTCAGTTTGGAGTTCAGGAGATTGTCTTGACCAGGACCACACCCCTAAATGCATTGAAGCAACTGCCATGTGATTGGTCGATTAGATAATTGCATTAATGAGAAATTGAACAGGTGTTCCTAATAATCCTTTAGGTGAGTGTATATATTACTCATCTTTGTATGTATGTAGTGGTGTTTGTTAAGACCAGCATCACTGTTAGGAACTGGGTTCATGAATGAATCTGTATGTTGAAATTCATCTTTAAAGTGAACATATCGTTCTTGCATTGACTTTTCTTGTTCTTTTTCTAGCCTGGTAAATGTCCAGTAGCTGACCAAATAAAACAAAATATCTGCTCAAATTATAAAATTAATTCGGTTTTTAACCTGTGTCTTGATTTTGTAATTACGATACCAAGGGCGAAAAGAAACTTAAAGTTTCTTTCTAGAAACATTGAGCAGCTGAAAAGAAGAAAGCAAAGACACATTGTAGGTTACGCTAAGATTTATGTAGTGATCGTCAATCATTGCTGCCATTTGATTTTTCTCCTATAACAAAAGAAAATGAACAAATAATTTTGATTTATTTTAAAGCGTGCAAGTATATGCTTTGTTTACTGTGTTATGTTTGCTAACTTGCAAATCAATAGATATTTATTGTCTGCATCCACTAATATCATTGTTGGCTAGTTAAATAATATAATAATTCATAATATCTAGGGCTGCAACTAACCATAATCCATTAATCTGTTGATTATTCCTTCACATAATCTGATAAAAGGCTTCTATATTTTTTACAGAAAAATGTTGTATTCCACATCTAGCTCTAAGCACTGAAAGCTTTTAAAGCTAATAGAATATGTATGCCTATGTATGTAAGTACAGTATGTGTTTGTATATGTGGTGCTGCATGAAGAAAATTGTCATCATCATCATCTGCCACTCAATCATGATGTTAAGTTAAATTATTTTAATTCTTTATAAAGTTTTCTATTTTTACTATGTTTATTACCTCATGAAGACTAATCTGGATTTTGATGTTTGCCCATTACCTGCTTGTCTTTTTAATCCACTAGCTGTTGTGTAACTCAAGGTCTGTGCTGTGATCTTTCACACCAATATACTTTTTTTCTACTAAAGTGTCAATTGCCAAATTGAACTACATATATGAAAATATGAGAATACACCTGAACAAATCTCTCATCTTGTTAAAAAGACAAACAGTAGAGGGCGCTGCTCACTGAACTTCTGCAGCTCCTTCCTTCTATGACTGATTTCTGCAACATGTTCCTGGATCAACATCTTTGTTGTCTTGTCAACGTTTTTCTCTTGTTTAAAAAAAAAGTGTGTGGGAGTAATTAGTCAACTCAGAGTATGAACACACTAAATATTCTCAACAGAGCGACGATTGAACATGAAATCACATTCTCTATCTTCTCTACCGGACGAAGACGAGGTTGAATAGACTCGTTTTCAATTCTAGTAGGCTGCATAGTATGTAGCATGGGGAACAGGACTGTAAAATAAAGTGCTACCGAAAATTATGTCATCATTTACTCAGCCTCACGTTGTTCCAAATCTATGATTTTTTTCCCCCTTCTTCTGCTGAACACGAAGGTATTTTGAAGAATTATTAAAAAGGAATTGAAGACTTATTTATTTAATCAAGCCTTTGGCGTTTGATTAGGTCTGAGAACTGTGAGTGATTTGTTGTTTGATTCTCTTGTGTCTTGTTTTAATGTAACTTAATGTTTGTATGTATTTTAGAGTTATTGATTAGCCTACTTATGGACAGCACTTTGGTCCATTCTAATGGTTTTGAAAGTGCTTTATAAATAAAAGTTGAGTTGAGTTGAGTTGAAGAATATGTTATAGCCTATAGTACAATGAGTACAAATCTATACAATCTCACAAAAAACATGAAGTGAAGTGACTCATGTGCGTTTTTTTTTTTTTTTAATGAATTTAAAGCAGATCAGAATGATCCATATTGTTTCATTTGGTTTATTATAATAACCTGTTCAAACGCAGGCGTTCTGGCCACTGTTGCGCTCTTGTGAACGCGTCTTGTGTGAACGCCCCCTGTCTTCAGCGCACAGACAGACAGAGATGCGTTTGTCATCGCTGCCATGATCACTCTAGTGCACTTGTTACGCGGATGTTGAGGAAGTGGTGGTTGTGGCATTTGGATGAGTATCATCCGCTGATTCAGTACCGTGAGAAAACGAATCCAATGCCGCGCTGCTATGGACGCGATCGGCGTATCGCACACGGATCCGCTCGATGACTATGAGCTGATACACCGCATAGGCAGCGGGACATATGGAGATGTGTTCAAGGTAGGACAAAAGTGTCTTAGAAAAACGATTTCCGTAAACATTTCGTGCAAATAAGGCTTGAGTTTGTGCCTATATGATGCAAAAATACCAAAATTTTACAACCAGATCTCTTTCTTTCTTTCTTTCTTTCTTTCTTTCTTTCTTTCTTTCTTTCTTTCTTTCTTTCTTTCTTTCTTTCTTTCTTTCTTTCTTTCTTTCTTTCTTTCTTTCTTTTTTTCTTTCTTTCTTTCTTTCTCATTACAACAATGGCTAATGTGTCAAGTTACCACAGATTTTCCAGCTTACAAAAATATGTTCTGAGAACGTTTTGCTAACGTTCCCATTGAGTTATGAAAACGTTATGGGATGTTCTTTGAACATTTCATTAGTAACATTTAAAAAAATAAGACAAACGTCCAACTAATCTCTTCCGAAAGAAACGTACCATGAACAATACATAATGCATGTTTTTGTGCAAGTTTTAAGAACTAATTATTAAGACCAGATAACTTTGAACAAACACTCTCGTTACTCGAAGAACGTTTGCTCATAACTTTGAGAGAACCTTGCAAAGTTCTGAGAACGTGCTGGGTTAGATGTAGCATGGCATTTTGGCTAAACTATGTGTTAACCATGGTAAAAGGGGTGAGTTTTTCAATCATGTCTTGCTGCAAAATTGAGATTTTGCATTTAAAAGACGTCTAATAGCCGTCCAAACATAACCCTGACGTCTAGGCTAAAACAAGGCAAATTTGTGCTGTCAGTGAAAGTCAGATTTAATAGACATCTAACCATAGCACAAGAATAGACTAGTCATCGATTAGATAATGTGTCAAAGAAATTAAACCAAACACCTCGTAATCACTGTTGACTTTGCTTACATGATGAAATATCACACATTTCGCAAGTTATTTTGGCGAAAAACGACATGCTACCAAATTCAAGGTTATTTTGGCTAGAAGTTGGATACTCATAGCCGGACAATATCGGGTCTACAGTTAACCTAGACGGTGAAATGACAGCTATGCTTGCTGGTCTGTGTTTTGGGACGTGGTAACTGATTTGTTGCTGGTCTCATGAGACAGATACCACATATGTTGATTGTGCTTTCGAACTGGAAAATGATAACTGTACTATATTATGCATGTGCATTAAAGGGATAGGGCCTAGTTCATCCAAAAATGACAATTTTGTCATCATTTACTCACCCTCAAGTTGTTCATCAATGAGTTTCTTTCTTCTGCTGAACACAAAAGAAGATATTTTGAAGAATGTCGGTAACCAAACAGTTTTTGGACCCCATTGACTTCCATAGTGACTTCCATTTTTCATACTATGGAGGTCAATGGGGTCCAAAAACTGTTTGATTACCGACATTCTTCAAAATATCTTCTTTTGTGTTCAACAGAAGAAAGAAATTCAGCTTTGGAACAGCTTGAAGATGAGTAGCCTAAATTATGACATCATTTTCATTTCATGGGTGAACTATCTCCTTAATGTGTTGAAGGAACTTGTATTAACTACCAATTTCACAGTATGAGTGATGTGTGTACTAAGTGTCTGACCATGTTACACACTTTCACACTCCATTGACTTTGATGTTCAGCAACGCCCATGTGGCTCTGGCACGTTTAAACACCATAAAAAAACATGCGATTCTGCATGCACTGTGGATCGCTTACTCTTGTGAGAGTACACCATACTGAACTTGAATTTTCCCTGAAAATGAAATGTTTTCCATTCTATGCATTGAACTGGTTATGGTGGCATAGCGTGCAACAGAAATAACAGGCAGTGAAAAACATTTTCTTTTTGCATATGAGGAAGCAAATAGTGCAAAAAATTTGCATACTCTTCATGCACATTTTGCCATGCTAAATTGTCCAGTGACCTTGTGCCCCATTTGGGTGGAATTGAGTGTCAATTTATATGCCTGAACAAACATGAATCATGGCCTTGATAACGGAGAAAGTCATATTACAGGATGTGATCGAGTTCAGCAGGAAAGAAAACAGGAAATGAGCGCTGCTACTTTTTTTCTTCTCTACTTCACCTTTCCAGTGTCTGCTGATCCACTATTGGCTGCTGGTTACCATGGTTACTGGCAGGCAGCTTCATTTTTGTCTTGCGTAGACCACACCGGCACATTATGTTCCTTACAAAACGTATGATGGTTTTCCGTGGTGTTGTCGCATTTTTTAAAGGGATAGTTCACTCAAAATTTTTAATTCTGCCATCATATACTCACCCTCATGTTGTTCCCAACCTGTATGAGTTTCTTTATTCTGCTGAACACAAAAGAAGATATTTTGAAGAATGTTGGTAACCAAACAGTTTTTGGACCCCATTTACTTTCATAGTATTTTTTTTTTTTTTTCTTCTATGGAAGTCATTGGGGTCTGTTTCTTGTGATGTAGTGAATGAGACAATCAGATTTATTTCATGTTAAAATATTATAAGGCCTTAAAAAGCTGGAACTGATACCCAGTCAAATGCCAAAGAGGTAGTGTGTATTTGCGAATGTATTAAAATACCTGCAGTACTTTGTGCACTGGCTTTTTATGATCCACTGCAACCACACAAAAATAATGTGGAGCTTGAAAGTGACATGACACAACAGTTGTTGTGGTGGCTTGACACAAGCGACCTTACAAAAAAAACCAGGAGGAAATTTGTCTTAAACTGACTGATGCAAAGGTTTGATGTCAACATGCATTGCTTATGTGTAGAAGCACAATGACATTAAGCTCATCTGCATAAAGCACCAACTTTGTTTCTTTGTCCTTATAGGCCCGTAGCATTAAGACTTCAGTCATCGCAGCTATTAAAGTGGTCAAACTGGACCCTGGTAGGTCATAAACTTTATTTTTCAAGAAATCTCATTTGCGTTGTATTGATATAGTGATGTATACAATGGTTTGGCCTTTTCAGTAGATGTGGATGATATTTGAGTGGTCAATCTAATGTAAATAATTGTAACAAAATTAGTGAAATAATATAGTCAAAATTTGTTCGAACATATTTTAAAATGGGAAAATGTCCTTTTTCTAAACCCTTCTTTAAACTCATTACTTCTTTAGCAACTGTTGACATTTGCTTCTTTTTTTTTTCCTAACTAAGTCTATGGAATTTCTGTATGTTGAAATAGTTTTAAACTATCCACTACAGCAGGGATTCCCGAACTTTTTTGTCAACCGAACCCCTCTGACCTAAAATATTTATTTAATGTACCCCTTGACAATTTAAAGGGATAGTTCACCCCAAAAAATACATTTTAAAAGTAATCTACGGAGCCCCTTCATGGTGGTGAAAAATAATAAGTGAATGCTTTTGCGTTCCGTAATATAACACAAAACATTTCAGAGAGAATGCAAAATCATTGCCAAATAATTTTTCCTCCCATCTCATATTTCTTTCATCACCATTTCCCTTTAGTGGCTCCGTAACAATCCATGTTCTTATGAACTTTTCAAAGCAGGAAACATTTTAATGACTATTAGCTCTTCATCAACCCCAGTTTGGGAAACCCTGCACTACAGAAATGACTCAAAAATACAGTAAAACGTTGTTGCCAGTTCTCTTATCATAGTTACACATTGATTCAGGTCATTCTAGTGTCACTAATACCATTGTGAAAGCATTGTAGAAATGTCAGTTGACTGTTATAAGAATTTGCCAGATAAAGGTTCTTTGCATTGTCACTCTTCATTTTTAAACACGTATTGAACATTTTCGTTTTATTTGTATCCCTTTATGAGCAAGTTTCACCAAAATTCATGTATCATGGAAATTCTGTTCTGTAACGCTTGTCTGAGTGACCTAAAGTTAGGAAAGGGGCGGGGCTTAACAAAGGGTCAATTAACCTCCTGGGACCCAGGAATAGACTTTTGTCCACTGTAGTGGACATTATATTTTAGTGAATTTCGCTGACATCATACATGTCACATGTCACATCCTGGGTGTCCTGTAAAGAGCACATTCAGGACTTTTCAGAGACACCAAATGTTTGGAGGTTTCACCATGAAAACAACTTCTCCTTGGATTTAGTGATCAAATGTCAGAAATATGATAATATATTGTAATTATAATTTAAATCGGACTACTTTTCAAATTGTATTTCATAAACCAACATCTCAGGAAAATGTTATGGGGTTTCAAATAAAAAAAATACTTTCTGTTACAGAACAGGGCATTGATTTCATACGTGTCCACTGTAGAGGACATCAGGACTTAAGTCTTATTTATCAGGCATTTTGGGAGACACAACAAAAGAATTTGGAAATAAATTATACATCAATATTCCTATGAAATATTAGATATTATTATTAAAATGTTGGCAATTATTACTCCAATTATTACACTTCTATTTTCATTAAATGTTGCTCCAAGAACACATTAATGTGCAAATTAGATACAGTGTATAGATACATTGCATTGAATGGGAATATTAATTTATGGCCATTTTACCCACATATTGCATAAAGTAAAATGGTGTATCAATTCATTCCGTTATATCTTTCATAACATAGTTGAGAATCATCTTTATACAAATTTTGGTTAAAAAAATCCTGAAACCCCAAAATGCATTGGTGATTGAAAAAAAATCCCATTGTTTTTGCCTATACATATAATATCATGTCATTTTATTTTTTAAACAACTTAGTCCTGGTGTCCACTACAGAGGACACAACATAACGTATGAATAAAATATAAAAAATTTTACCATTTGTTTCTTATGCTCTAAACAATGTGATGACATGAAAAAAAAAACTAAATTCACAAAACTTTTTTTTTTCTGGGTCTCAGGAGGTTAAAGGGATAGTTCACCCAAAATGTTTTATTCTGTCATTGATTACTCACCCTGTGTCGTTCCAAACTCGTACGATTTTCAGAACACAAGTGAAGATATTTTTGATGAAATCTGAAAGCTTTCTGTCCCTCCAATGACAGCTACGCGTCTACTACTTTCAAGGCCCAGAAAGGTAGTAAAGAAGACATCATTAAAGTAATCCACGTGACTCCAGTGGTTTAACCAGTTACCTGATTTTTTTTTTTTACCTTTCTGGGGCTTGAAAGTGGTAGTTGCGTAGCTGTCAATGGAGGGACAGAAAGCTCTTAAGATTTCATCAAAAATATCTTCATTTGTTTTCCGAAGATGAACGAAAGTCTTGCGGGTTTCGAACGACAAGAGGGTGAGTAATTAAAGACAGAATTTACATTTTTGGGTGGACTGACCCTTTAAGTCAAGTAAACATCTCAGATATCTGTTAATCGCCACCTACAGTTATTGTCCAACACTTATTATCTTAACATTATACATTACATTGATTCTTTGTTGTTTTTTGTTTTGAGCTTCCGAACTGAAGATATCCGCATCAACGCATTAACACATGTTCAGATTTCAAAACAGAAAAGGATTAGAAAGGAACTTTTACTATTTTATTATATATCTTTAGAGATCCATGTATTATGGTTGTAAATTCAATTTGAACTGAATTACTCACTGCAGCATCTGAATTTCAGATCAATCTTTTAATCCCGGTAAATCCCCCTTTTTGTTTGGAGGCAGAATGTTGAAAACATGATGGCAAAGCAGAATCATACAAGATCACAGACAAGTCCTCTTTTTCTTTTTCTGTCAGGTGATGATATTTCAAGCATTCAACATGAGATTACCATGATGAAGGATTGCACTCACAAAAACATTGTCGCCTATTTCGGCAGCTACCTCAGGTTAGTCCCGCAGGAAACTAATAAATAGGAAACTGAAGTAAATCTAACGATGAACTTCTTCATATTCCACAGAAATAACAAGTTATGGATCTGCATGGAATTCTGTGGAGGAGGATCGTTGCAGGACATTTACCATGGTACAAATATTGACATCTGTCTAATGTGATACATGAATGCATATATTTCCAATTACTGTACATAGATGTTCTAGGACATTATTAGCACTGCAAATAGTTTGATGATCGATTAATCTATCAATGATTTTTTATTTGAAATGATTGGATACAAAAAGCTGAAGTGGTTATGTCAAATGGTTTCAAAACCAAGCTTTGCTATATGTTGTTTCCGTATTTGTATGAAGGCTCATTCCGTTTGCAGTGGTTTCTGTTGTTATTTATATTGCCTGAAAGAGGATTAATTTATCAGTCTAAATAAAGTCATTGTGTTTCTGCAGTCACTGGTCCTCTGAAAGAGAGACAGATAGCTTATGTGAGCAGAGAGACACTTCAGGTGAGTGCACTTTCAAGTTTTTCATCACTTTAGGTTCATGGCGCAATAGGAAGGGATTTTAAACTTATGTGCAGTATATGTTTTTAGTGATCTGTCTTGGCATTAGGTTGTTTGTGGTTGTCTTTTCACACTCTATTGCATTTCACACTTGTCTTAACTCTTTTAATCCACTTTTAACTCTGCAGCAATTTTGAAAGCAATGCAAAACTTAAATAGCAGCGACAAATGTTTAAACAGTACGGTGCTTGAATTTGGTGGTGAGTTGTTTAGCAACAGAAAATCAAACTAAACAATAAACTAAACAATGCTTCCATCTTTAAATATGAATGCGCTTTATACAGTCACAGAAACCTCCACATACAGTGTTTAGTTTCAGCATTTAAAGACATCAAACAGTGATGGCAATTGCATCAATTAAAGCGATGATGATTTGATTTATGTAGAGACATTTCTAAACCAGTTGCATGCCTATTGAATGCTATACTTGCCCAACCATTGTTATTAACTTATTATTAAATATGTAGAGATATACATTTACTTAAACGTTAATAGCAATATAATATAAAATATTATCTAATTATAATAATTATATTTTTTATACTGTACATTATATTGTTATGATGTCTAAATTGAGCTTTTACTGGTTTATTTTATTTCAACAAAAAAATAGAATAGAATTTTTATATCAGCCATTTATTGGTTATTGGTCTTATTTAGGGATGTACCGATATGAAAATTTTGTCCGATAACCGATAATTCCTTGTATTTGAAAGCTGATAACCGATATATTGGCCGAAGAATCTAAATCCAAGGTTTTTTTTTTTTTTTTTTTTTTAGAGAGAGCCTGATTACAAACAAAAGTCTCACTATAAAATCCATGTCCCAAGCACACAATTATAATAATGTTCTCATTATAATTTTAATTTTAATGTAGCCTATATATATTACAGACTTAAGCTGCACATGTTGCACTTAACTGTATTTTCCTTTTTTGAAGTGATTCCAATCATATTTCAAGCAATTCAAAACCATAATGGTGTACAGTGCACATCTGAAGTGTCTCAGCTGAAGGAAATAATCCATTATTTATCGGCTTTAATATATCGGCCAATTTTTATTGGGCCGATAATGATTACATAAAAAATTTATATATATCGGCCGACACCGATATGGTGGCCGATGTATCGTGCATCCCTAGTCTTATTTGTGTCGGACTTAATAGTAAAGTTGCAATGTAACTGAAGTAGGGACAGATCTTTCCTTCGAAACGTGACGTAAAGCCGTGTAAAACCGGTTATCGGAAAAAAATTAAGGCGGGGATGAGGTTCTATCCATCGGTTGTTGTTAGGACAGAGGCAGATCTTATTGCGAGCCTATTTGTTGCATGGACCTTTTTATTAACAAGAGACATGAAAGTCATAAACATATTAAGGGCTCGATAACGATCTGAAACGCAAGCATCAAGCACGAAACGCAAGTAACTTTGTGGGCGGATCTTGGGCGCTGTTGCTATTATACCGGCGGGATAAATGACTCTTGCGCCCGACGCAAATCTAAAATGGGTTGGTCTGAAGTAGCTTCATTACTCATAGGTGTGGTTTGGGCGTAACGTGAAATAAACCAATCAGAGCGACATCTCACATTCCCTTTAAGAGCAGGCGTGCTTATTTCATGGCGGATTGCTATTATAACGGCGGATTTGCCAGGCGCGCGCCAGGAGCGGTTCACAGCCGAGGAGACCGACGTTCTCGTCAGGGCAGTAAAAGACAGAGAAGTGACATTGTATGGGGATGGGAGAAACCCAACCAAATTAGCTTCGGTTAAACAGGCGTATAAAAATTTGGGTAAATGTGTAAGCTAGATTTATACCTATTTTTTCTCATCTTCATGGACACAACAATGATTTCCCTCGTGTGTTAATATTTTTCCTTGTAATAATGTATGGTTTTCTAAAAATGAGAACTGCTGCGTCTGTGTGTAGATGAGATAAGTAAAGTGTATGCGCGTTGTGCACACGCTACATTGATTATGGCCAAGCATGCGCCCTTAAAATAGCATATGAATAACATGCGTTACCGACGTGCGTCTGGAGGGAAAAGTCCGCTGTGCGTGGGTGCAAAATAGGAATGATACATGCGTCGGTGTACAAAGTCAATTGCGCTGGGTGCAAGATAGGGCCCTATGGGTTATAAGTACATTGTAATTGTATGATGTATTCTGTTTATTTGGAGAAAATCTAAATAAAATATCTGGTTGCGAGCCTGAGGTCATTAGTAAGAAAGGGGCGGGGTTTAAGCAAACTAAATGATTGGAGAAATCTGTCGTTTCACCGAAAGATATATTTTGATTTTCAAAATATGTCAATTTCAAAACATTCCTCTAAATATGCAAATAAAAGTGAAATTTCAACACCTTTCTACCCAGGATTAATTACTAATCAGGGTTAAAGGTTAGTAAAAATGAAACTAAAGCTCATTTATGCCGTATTTTTCACAATTGTTTTCTATTTGTTTACAGGGACTACATCATCTCCATCATGCGGGAAAAATGCACAGAGACATAAAAGTAATTTTACAAATCAATAAGCCATTATTGCCTATAACCATGTTGCCATGCAGTGTGTTTGATAAACGTTAGTAGAGTTCATTATCTGTATATGAGTCTGTATATCTGTATATCTCTCTATAGCACAATGATGCATGTAAGATGATAGCTTGGGTCTGATAGTGTGGATGTGCTCATTGTGTCATTCTTGGTTGCCCACAGGGTGCCAACATTCTTTTGACAGAGCGAGGAGATGTCAAACTAGGTCAGTCAGGGCTTACCCCTGTCTCAGACACACACATGCATATATTAACTAATACTCCATAAATCTCTTAAATATGGCCTTTTGTCTCCCCTCTGTCTGTCTATCAGCGGATTTTGGAGTGGCAGCTGAGATCAACGCATCTGTTGCTAAGAGAAAGTCCTTCATCGGGACGCCGTACTGGTGAGTCACCGAGATATGCTACTGTTGTAAACAGTTCTTTTGTTTAGCGTTCAAAAGATTGGCGTTGGTAAGACTGCATTTATTTGAGTAAAAAGTACAGTAAAAACAGTAATAGTGTGAATTTTTACTGTTTCTACTTTAAAGGGTCAGTAAGCGATTTCTGAGAATCATTGTTGAACACTGTTGATATTTGAAAACAACCCAAACAAACACACCCCTCCCTTCATTGCTCCGCCCCCAAAATCACATGCAATGCGAGTGAAAAAAATATCTTTATCATAACAGAAGCAAAGCAAAAAAAAAGCTTCGCTAAAAATATGACGAAAAGTTAACATACAATACACAAGTATATACCAGGAAGACTTTGTTGTTAGTCACAAGCAGCACACACTCAAAAGCAATGCTGCCCGTGCTTGGAGAAGAAACAACGCTACCTTGGTGTCCATTTTCACAACCCTTCTTCGTCCAGTGATATTCCTCTGTCCTTTTCTCCATTGTAATGTCTCTCAGCCATCTCTCTTTCTACAGTCTTTCTTCAAATCTCCCTCTCTGTCCTCCCCCGTCATGATTGGACACGCCCCCTACTGCTGATTGGCTACAAGTTTGTTGTGCTGCTCAGTCTGATTCACTTTCAACAGCGTTTTTCAATAATCACTTACTGCACCTTTAATTTTAAAATGTACTTTATTTCTGTAATGGCAAAGCTGAATTTTCAGCATCATTACTCCAGTCTTCAGTCACATGATCCTTCAGAAATCATTTTAATATGTTGATTTGCTGCTCAAGAAACATTGTATACATTTTAATTTACAGTATGTTCACTTACATGTAATAGATAACTACATGGGTTAAGGTTAGGTTTAGGGTTAATACCTAGTATTACACAGTTATTATAATTACTATAAGTTCATAGTATGAACAGGACTGTAAAATAAAATGCTACCAAAACATTTCTTATTACTATCACAGCTGAAAACAGTCTTGCTGCTTAATATTTTTGTGTAAACTGTGATACTTTATTTCAGCATTATTTTTTCTTTTCAACATTATAAAAGTCTTTATTGTCACTTCTGATCAATTTAATGCATCCTCGCTGAATAAAAGTATTCATTTCTTTAAAAAAACAAAAACTTATCGTCCCCGAACTTTGGAACGGTAGTGTTTATAAAACGAATATACAGAATATAAAATGCATACTGATTTTTGTTTAGTGGTATTATTCTATTATTTATAATAAAGTAGTTTGTGAAACAGTATGCTGTAAATATTACAAATAGTAGTGCATTGGTGTCAAATTAAAATGAATTCAGAGAATGGATTCTAGTTTTCACCTCGGATTTATTTACGTACTGTATATTTAATTCCCTTTTGGGTTGAATTTAAAGCAGTTTGATCACATAATGAGTCATGCTAAAAATCCCATGTCCGATTGCTTCTGGCTCATTTGTTATTTGCTTCTTTCATATATTACTTTAATGACTTTCTCTCAGGATGGCCCCAGAGGTTGCGGCAGTGGAAAGGAAAGGGGGTTATAACCAGCTGTGTGATATCTGGGCGGTGGGCATCACAGCTATTGAACTTGCAGAGCTGCAACCGCCTATGTTTGACCTACACCCTATGAGGTTTGAACACACACACACACACACACACACACACACACACACACACACACACACACACACACACACACACACACACACACACACACACACACACACACACACACACACACACACACACACACACACACACACACACACACACACACACACACACACACACACACTTGTAGACCCTTCAAATCTTTTAACATCCTGTGATAGTTACACTACAATGTACATTCCCCAATGTTAAAGGTGCGATTTCATCTGTTTTGCTAACTTCAAATCGGTTTACACAGTTTGAGCCAGGCAAACCTTTGACCCCTTTGGCAAACTTGAAACTTGCTATTCCAAAAACCAACAACAAAAACAGCAATGATTAATCATTTTTTCACCTGATGCTGCAAAGAGTGATGTTAAATTGTCTAGCAGACAACTCAATACAAAAAAGATGCAGCTTTTCCAACCCAACGAGGTGATGATGTCACGTGAATTCGTATGATGTGAATCGTATGAAAATGTATGATTTTTTTGTAAAAAGTAGTCCTTTTGAGGCTTAAGCAGATCGTACAAAAACTTACAAATGAGCAGTGTTGGGGTTACATGTAACAACTACTCTGTTGCATGGAACTAGTTACATGTAATGGCGTTACGTAATTAAATTACAAAATAAATGTAACTGTAATCAGTTACTGAGAAAAATTGTGTAATTAAATTACAGTTACTTATGAAAATGTTAACGATTACAAAGGGGGCTACATCTGAATATTTTCTGTAAAAAGCTAGGATATGTTGAATAATATAAATTTGTTTGTTTTTGATGTGCACGATGCCTCCTGCCATTTAAAGGCCGTTTAGTAAAGCGATGCTATTCTGATGCTTTTGATTGGATCTCTTGTTTGAAATCGCAGCGCTATTTTTGGAATTTGCATAAATGTTAGAATTTGCAGGTTAACCCTGCCTGGTTTAAAGGGATATTCCACTTTTTTTTGGAAATAGGCTCATTTTATAACTCCCCCAGAGTTAAACAGTTGCGTTTTACCATTTTCGAATCCATTCAGCCGAACTCTGGGTCTGGCGGTACCACTTTTAGCATAGCTTAGCATAGATCATTGAATTGGACAAGACCATTAGCATCTCTCTCAAAAAAATGACCAAAGAGTTTTGATATTTTTCCTATTTAAAACTTGACTCTTCTGTAGTTACATCGTGTACTAAGACCGACGGAAAATTATCATTACGCCTGCTGGACTCATGGTACGGCAGCAAAGTTTCTTGATTATTACGCAGGAATGAGAGTATAGTTCCTAGCCATATCAGCCTAGAAAATCACAACTTTACATTTTCCGTCGGTCTTAGTACACGATGTAACTACAGAAGAGTCAAGTTTTAAATAGGAAAAATATCGAAACTCTTTGGTCGTTTTTTTGAGAGAGATGCTAATGGTCTTGTCCGATTCAATGATCTACGCTAAGCTATGTTAAAAGTGGTACCGTCAGACCCGGAGTTCGGCTGACTGGATTCGAAAACGGTAAAACTCAACTGTTTAACTCTGGGGAGTTGTAAAATGAGCCTATTTCCAAAAAAAGTGGAGTATCCCTTTAAATTTTTGAAAATGATTAACATTCGTTAGAAATTTTGAAAAGTAATCAAAAAGTAATCAAATGTAATCAGTTACATTACTTTAATAAAGTAATTGAAATAGTTACACTACTGATTACATTTTAAATAGGGTAACTTGTAATCTGTAAGTAAATTGTACGAATTCACACGAATTAGCCACCAAGTTGCCAAAATGTAAAATACTTGATATGAATTGCTATGAGATTGTGTCGAACTTTTCACAGACTTTGACCGTTAGGTTATTTTGTTATTATGCCCTCAGAGCTCTGATGCTGATGTCCAAGAGCAGTTTTCAGCCTCCCAAACTGAAAGACAAGAACAAATGGTATTTAATAAAAAGTATAATTTCATCTTTGCATTTTATTCAGCTTGCGAAATCAGTGAAAGCAAGTTCATTTGCATAATTAGGTCCACGGAATTTCACAATTTCATCAAAATGGCACTCACGAAGAACCCTCGGAAAAGGCCGACAGCAGAAAAACTCCTACAGGTACTTGTTAACCACAGCTATGTCAAAAATCATCTTTATTTTAGGGCCTCCTGATGCTGGCTTTATTAGTTAGAATGACCTTTTTTTTATTTCTTTTTTTTTCAGCATGCTTTTGTTACGCAGCTCCTCACACGTAACCTGGTTATAGAGCTGCTGGACACAGTCAATAACCCCGATCTTCAACAGACACACACTATGGATGAGAGCGACCTCGAGGTGAATGGAGGGCAATACATTTATTTTCCTTTTAAAATGGGGAAAGTTTTTCCAGATATTTTTAGATTAAAGCTAAAGTGTGCAGTGTTTTCTCCAATCTATGGAAGCTTGTTTCCGCCACAGAATTAATTGCGACAGGTAATTGCGACTGTTTTATCTCGCAATTCAGACTTTTTTTTATCGGAATTGCATGTTTATATCTCGCAATTCTGACTTGATAACAGCAATTGGGAGATATAAAGTCAGAATTTACATGATATAAAATCACAATTGCCTGTTTTAAAGTCATATCTCTGAGAAAAGATGTCAGAACTGCGAGATATAAACTGGCAATTGCGTGTTATAAAGTCAGAATTGCGAGATGTGAATTTATATACTCTTCGCGAAGAGTTTATTTCTCGCAATTGTGTTTATATCTCACAATTGCACGTTTATGTCTCGCAACTCTGACTTTATAACACGCAATTATGACTTTATATCTCGCAATTACGACTTAATATCTTGCAGTTTTGAGAAATAAAGTCAGAATTGCGAGATGTAAACTCGCAATTGAGAGATAAAAAGTTGCAATTATCTTTTAAAATGTTTTATTCTGTGGCGGAAACAAGCTTCCATACCAATCCTAGTTCAGTGTGAGAGAAATATAAGTGATCCATTAGTAGACTGACTTTTTGAAATGTGTAAACACTGTTACTGTCGTGCTTATCATGCTGTGTTTGCTTGAACAGTCCAACATCATATTTGGGAAACATGTTGGAAACAGGGTCAATGACATAATGCTCAGTTGTTTGTCCAGATCTATTAGTTAATTAATTAATTCAAAAATACATACAAATGTAATTCATACATGAAATGACTTGAAAGCGCTTTTTAATTTTGGAATTACTTTTGAGGGGCATCAAGTTAGAAATGTCAGGGTGATACCAAATCACATAAAAATAAAGAATGAACATAATATAATTTATAAAATTATAATTTTGTAAAAATAGTATAAATATTTTAAAAGTTGGCAAGATTAGTTCAGGTTGTAAATTGTGATATGGTGCAACCCCCCAAAATATTGTGATGTTAAAATAATTATTATTAAATATGAAATTTCCTGTAGCTTAAACAGTAGAGCGCTGGCGCTTGCAACGACAAGGTCATGGGTTCAATTCCCAGGGAAAGCAAGAACTGATAACAATGTAAATGTGTATCTTGAAATGGTAAGTCGCTTTGGATAAAGGTGTCTGATAAATGTACACTAGGGTTATTATTGTTAACTAAAACTAAAAACATTTTCATTACTTGAAATAAAATAAACATTGACTTAAAAATGTTTAAAATATAAACCTAAACTTGTTTTATTACAACTAGTTAGGCATCATTTCTCATTTTCATTTAGTTTAAATTGAAATACTAAAATAAATAACCCTAACTATGGAAGCTTGTTTCCGCCATGGGGGAAAACAAAATAAAAGATAATTGTGACTTTAATTTCACAATTCTGACTTTTGTTCTTGTAATTGCAAGTAAAATGTCACAATTCTGAGATTTCAGAGATTTTCATTCTGACTTTCTCAGAATTGTGAGATTTAAACACGCAATTAAATGAGTTATAAACGCTCTTTAAAAAGAAAAAAAAATGTAAGAGAGTTAAAAATTACTTTTTTTTCTTAGAATTGCGATTTTATATCAAACAATTCAGACTTTATAACTCAGAATTGTGAGATATAAACTCGCAATTGCAAGAAAAAAAAGTCAGAATTGTGAGATAAAAAGTTACAATTACCTTTTTTATTTTTTATTCAGTGGCTGAAACGAGCTTCCATACAAAACATTAAACTAAAACTAAAAACTAATTCTTACTAAAAATATAGGCATTTTTAAAAAAAGTAATAAAAATGACAAAAACATAAAATTACTAAAACTTGAATTAAGATGAAAACTAATTTAAAATATTATCAAAAAAACTATAATAGTATTTCAGTGATTCTAAAATACACGTGTTCAGACGCAATATTGTTATTATTTTTTACTTGATAGTTACAAGTAATTTCGAGTCATTAAATTAAAACATTAATTTTATCAAGGTTTTTCAGAAACAAATGAAACCAATATGAACACAAACAGTACATTTCTGAGAATGTATTTGTCATTGACCCAGGAATAATTATTTTTGCAGTTCCATTTGGTGCCACAAATGGTACAAAAATGGCACGCTTCACCTTTAAAACTCAAACTGTACGTAGACAGTAACATGGCTTTTAAACTGACATGTGACATATATGACTTTTAACATTACTTCTCTGTACAGTGCTTGTTTACTGTAAGGTAAAATGTCTTTATGTGGTTATAGAGTTTGTGTTAGTGTTTGTATTTCTGTGTGTGTGTTTACAGACTTGCAGTGTCTTACCTGATAAGATTCATTCTCTAGCGAAAATTCCTGTTCAGAGAACTCTTTCTGAGGAGCAATGTGAGTCCTGTTCATACTTTAATACACAGTAAAACAACTAGTATGTTATTGCATCCGATTGCAGATAGATCATTTTTATATTTACATTTGTTCAAAAAAAACATTTTGTGTATCTAAAAGAGAGGCCTTCACTTTGATTCAATAGTTGATTTTTGTTTTTGTTTCAGTTAATAATCAACCATTTTATAAACTAATGGGGTTATATCATACACTTTTAAATAAATGATTTTATATTTGTACCTGAGGTCTACTTATAATATCACAGTTTCTTGTACTTAAAATGTAATTTAGTTTTTCATGAGCATTTTCTGTCCTCTCTCTGACCCTTACAATTATAGGGAAGTTCTCTCAATAATGAAAATTGAGTCATCATTTATTTCTGTCTTCTGTCAAACATAAAAGAAGATATTTTGAGAAATGTCTCTGTTATTTTGTCCCTACAATTGAAGTAAATGAGCTCCAATGTTGTTTGGTTCTCAACGTTCTTTAAAATATCTTCTTTTGTGTTCCACTGAAAGGTTTGGAATGAGATGAGGTTAGAGAGTAAATGATGATAGAATTTTCATATTTGGGTAAACCATCCCTTTAAAGGGTTAGTTTACCCAAAAAAGAAAAAAATTGTCATCATGACAATCCAAACCTGTAAGACTTTCTTTAATCTTTAATCTTCGAAACACAAATGAAGATCTTTTGAATGACATCCTGAGAGCTTTCTGTATTTCCATTGACAGCTACACAACTACCACTTTGACGCTTCAAAAAGTTCATAAAGAGATCGTAAAACTAATCCAAATGAATTGAGCGGTTTAGTTAATTTTCTGAAGAGCCACGACTGCTTAATATGATGAACAGGTTGAATTTAGGCTTTTATTCAATTTTTAAACATTGATCAGCGAACATAAACAGAAGTTCAACCGAACCTGCTTGATGCGAGAGACAAACCACATTGGTTCCTGCGGAAGCTCAGATATGCTGCGTAACACGAGAATGAACCTCATTGGTTCTTGCAGAAGCTCAAACGTGCTGCGTAACACGAGAATGAACCTCATTGGTTCTTGCAGAAGCTCAAACGTGCTGCGTAACACGAGAATGAACCTCATTGGTTCTTGCAGAAGCTCAAACGTGCTGCGTAACACGAGAATGAACCTCATTGGTTCTTGCAGAAGCTCAAACGTGCTGCGTAACACGAGAATGAACCTCATTGGCTCTTGCAGAAGCTCAAACGTGCTGCGTAACACGAGAATGAACCTCATTGGTTCTTGCAGAAGCTCAAACGTGCTGCGTAACACGAGAATGAACCTCATTGGCTCTTGCAGAAGCTCAAACGTGCTGCGTAACACGAGAATGGACCTCATTGGTTCTTGCAGAAGCTCAAACGTGCTGTGTAACACGAGAATGAACCTCATTGGTTCTTGCAGAAGCTCAAACGTGCTGCGTAACACGAGAATGAACCTCATTGGTTCTTGCAGAAGCTCAAACGTGCTGCGTAACAAGAGAATGAACCTCATTGGTTCTTGCAGAAGCTCAAACGTGCTGCGTAACACGAGAATGAACCTCATTGGTTCTTGCAGAAGCTCAAACGTGCTGCGTAACACGAGAATGAACCTCATTGGCTCTTGCAGAAGCTCAAACGTGCTGCGTAACACGAGAATGAACCTCATTGGTTCTTGCTGAAGCTCAAACGTGCTGCGTAACACGAGAATGAACCTCATTGGTTCTTGCAGAAGCTCAAACGTGCTGCGTAACACGAGAATGAACCTCATTGGCTCTTGCTGAAGCTCAAACGGGCTGCGTAACACGAGAATGAACCTCATTGGCTCTTGCAGAAGCTCAAACGTGCTGCGTAACACGAGAATGAACCTCATTGCTTGATCTTCCGTTTATCACAACTGATGTGTGAGTTGATGAATGTTTCTATGTGAATAAAAGCCATATATAGCGATCGTGTTTCTTCAGAAAATTTGGACTAAACCGCTCAATTCATATGGATTAATTTTACAATCTCTTTATGAACTTTTCGAAGCGACGAAATGGTAGTTGCATTGACTGTCAATGGAGGGACAGAAAGCTCTCAGATTTCTTTAAAAATATCTTCATTTACGGGTTTGGTACGACATGAGGGTGAGTAAATGATGACAGAATTAAACATTTTGGGTGAACTATCCCTTTAAGTGGCCATTTTTGGAATTGTGTCTTTAAGAATCCCACCCACTTCACATGTGAAATGATTAAAGGGATACTTCACCGAGTAGCATTAAGCTTTGTATCAGTAGAAACCCGGTAGTATTTTCGAATGACCGTGCTTCCCTCCCTCATGTCCCCCTGAGACGAGAGATTTCCGTATTGTGTGTCTGGAAAAAAAACTTGTCGTTTTGCGTCATCGGAGGCTTTTTTGGCCAGAGGCGAGAGACTACAGCCAGTAGTAGGAGCTCGTTCCGCATGTTTTCAACCCGCCCATAGAGGGTGGGATCTCATGATAAAACAGCGTCTTTTCAGTTTCGAGTCAACTAGTAGCCTAGTTGTATCATTTCTTCCGATACTGCCCTCTGTAACCGGTAGGCGTGGCTTGGGAGTGGCCTCGTAGGGCAGCGAAGCAAGTGCATTCTAGGAGTTGTTGTCTTTCATCCACATGAGCCAAAAATAAATTTTCTGGCTTTTCTCAGTCTAGAAGGCACCAACTTCTAAAATAATTTCACATTTCTACTACATAAATGACCCAATTTAAATACACATTCATCTTTCCGGCGGTGAAATATCCCTTTAACAGCACTCACAAGTACACAAAACCCTACCATGGCATGTAAACATAATCGATCATCAATGTATCCTTTTAATGTTACAAAAATGTGTCATTTTTGGAACTCATTTTCAGTTGTTGGTCTTTTTTTGGACCAAGGAATAAGGTCTCTTTTATTACAAAAGCTTTGTTTGTGCTTTTGAAACATGACATTTCAACTGTAGAGTAATATGACCGTTATGACCTCACCTCACAAGTACTAACCGGCTAATCAGGAGTGAACAAGAATGTGACATTAGTCAGTGAGACTCATTGTTGTGGTTTGGTAGATTACAGCAAGCCACGGCCACAAGCCAAGGCTAACAGGACAACAGCAGCTATTGTAACGGAGAAGCCACTCTAGAGCTATGAAAGGGTGTATTGTGTGCGAGTGTGTGTTTCTGAGTGTCTTTAGGCTCATGTCTGTGTGCATAAATGGATGAGTGTGCATCCAAATCTGCATGTTAGAAAGTCACGCAGACAATACTATAGAAAGTGACACGTTATACTCCTACCACACGGTTGTATGTGAAAGGGGAAGCATGATACAGTTGAATTCAGTGATTCCGTTTTGGCTCAAGACCATCGCTTTTTTCTCTGTTTTCCAGTTGATCATGTGAAGTTTGGGCCACCAATGAGAAAGGAGACGGATCCCTGTCCTGATCTGGTGAGATTTAACAATTACTTTGTCCAATGTATACAAGTAATTTGAACTGTATTTAAAGGGATAGTTCACCTAAAAATGAAAATTCAGTCATCATTATATAGTTTCCCAACCTGTACGATGGGAACACAAAACACCAAACTTGAAAACATTTGTGTTACATGGAAGAAAGAAATGACATGAAGAAAGAAATGTGTGTAAATAATGACAAATTTTCATTTCCCTTTAAATAAGGCTTCAGTCATATGCAAAAGATTACATGTTACTCTACACGCTTTTTGAATTACTGATTGGTTTCTTGTTCTTCATCAGGGGGCGTGTGATGACTGGAGCTCTATCAATGAGGACAAGGACTCACCGTGGGTTATATATATATATATATATATATATATATATATATATAAATTCACTCTTGCTAGTCTAAAGTAATGGTGATAGTTGTAAATGTTGAGTCTGATGTGCTAACGCATGTAGGTCATCCTAAAACGATGGCTGAGTGGCTGAGGGGTTTGACATCTGTCAATCACACAAAAAAGTCTAATGTGATGAATATATTGTTAAATTTAGCTAAGACTATCTTTCTCAGAAGCACGAGTTTTAAGAATTGCATTGTTTTTTTAAACTTTTTTATTTTGCAGGAGTTTGTTAGAATGTGTGGAAGAGGCCTTGATGGAAAGGTAAACTGACTTTTTATTTCTTGACAGACAAAACTATAAATCTATTAAAAAAATAAAATTACAATAAACCTATAACTATAGAAACTATAGAAAACTATCAATCATTACAAAGGTACACTGCAAAAAAACATTCTTAATCAGATTTTTGTCTTGTTTCTCAAAAAATTGCAAATCATCCTTATGATGTGGAAAAAATACACATCTTCAAGATACTTTACTGTTCAGTTTGTTACAAACATTTTTTTTATTGGATGAAAACAGAAAGCAGATACAATATTATCCAATAAACAATCTTTTTATTACAAAGAGAAAATAGAAATGTGTGTTTGTGGAGGTATATACGTATATATGCAGATAAATATGCATATACACATAGCAAATAATAATAGCAATGTTTATACAGCCGAGAATAATACTCACATTTTTTAAAGGGGGTAAACTGAAGTAAATTAAGATACTTTCTTTCAAAACTAAGAATAGCCAGGTCTATAACCATAATGCCCCCTAGTCTGAGAATTATAATCTGTTTATATGTTGTATTGGAAAAGAAGACAAATATGCTAATTAGGTTATTTTTTTGTAGTGTAGAATTACTTTGTTAGCTTCAATTTTGTAACAAAATGTTAAAGGAGTCATAACCTGCAATTTTCACTTTTCCACGAGAATCAATGTATGTTATGATCGACTAACGATTATACACTGGCCGGGAAGCCGATATTTAAAAGTGAAGCGTTTGTTTACCTCAGGGTAAATAAACCAGCGCGCGTGCACGCGCACTCAAATACGAGATTTTGATTTCAGCTCCCTCTTGACGTCATGAGGTAGTAGGATATACCATATATGGACACCGCAGCAGGAAGCCCCCCTTCCCCTCTACCCCTCATATTCAGTTCAGTCGAGAAAGATGGAGAAACCGAGTGCACACCGGACTTGCTCTGTGGTTGATTGCCATAAAAAACATGTAAATGTGTTTTATTTCCCAAAATCGGACGAAACTATCAGGGACCAGTGGATGAAATTCATTTTTAATGACGCTGTCCCAACAACCCTTTCAACTGGCGTGCAGAGCCATATAGAGCGTCCACGACAGCCAAAACATCGCATTGATCTCGCGAGACAATAATGCTAAAAGTAGGGTATTTCTTATCAGAAATAAGGGTAAAAGTAGGTCTGTGTTTTTTTTCCACTTTTCTTTTTTAGAAGGGCCTGAAAGACTATAATACAGCAGTAGGTATCCAATGTAATACTAGGTTATGACTCCTTTAAAACTATAAAAAACAAATAGTCAGTACTGCGAATTGTTTTTGGAAAACAAATAGTCAGTACTGCAATCAGTTTTGTAAAGAAAATGTTCTGTTTGTCCCCCTAAAGTTAAAATTAAATCTACAACCCTCCAACCTCTTTATTGTAAATAACATAAGAAATATAACTTGCAATCAAAATTATGAAATATTTAATTTTTCCTTGCTCTTTTGCAGGAGTTTGACTATAAAAAGAGGCTCTTCAGCTGCGGTAGGGAACAAAGAAATAAAAGTAGTAAAAGTCTTTTATGTTTTATGTAAAAGTCAAATATCTTGTAGAATAACATAACTCGTGTCTGTTTAATCCACAGCACTCACTGGATGAAGAGGATAAATATGGGACTGTGAAGAGAGTGGTCTCTTCTCCCCCACCTGTCAATCAAGAGAAATTATCTCCCGCTCTCTGTTCCCTCTCCTCGCCTCTCATTGGCTCCACCCCTCTGAAGAACCCCTCCCCTGACACTAACCCTGCCGTACTCAGCGAATCAGCTTTGCTGATTGGTTCAACGCTGTCTGACCTGTCACTCCTCACGAACTCCTCCCTCTTCACAGACTCCTCCTTCCTCAGTCATTCCACCAGTCTGGGTTCCCTCTGTTCAACACCAACTGAAGGTAAGATAAGTCAATTCAAAGAGTATGTACATATGACCACACTTTGTTCACACAGAACGCATTTTTCCATTCCACTGCGCTACTTTTCCATTATTTTTCTATGGAAACACGCGCTAGACGGACGTGTTTGACCATTGCGCTCGCGGCATTTGCAGCATATTAGCCGTTGTAAAAATGTCGGGTCAGAGGTCACTCTTCCGCCTGAAAACTAGACTCGCATACGACCATTAATGGAAGCCAGTGATTATAGTTTATAGAGTCATAAAGATGGATATTTTTCGAACAAAGTCGCATCGCTTCGCTTCAGAAGGCCTTTATAACCCCCCTGGAGCCGTATGGATTTCTTTTATGATGAATTAATGCTTTTTTTGGGCTTCAAAATCTCAGTTACCATTCACTCCCATTATAAAGCTTGGAAGAGCCAGTATATTTTTTTATATAACTCCAATTGTGTTTGGTTGAAAGAAGAAAGTCACATACACCTAGGATGGCTTGAGTTTGAGTCAATTATGGGATAATATTTGGGTGAACTAACCCTTTAAGGCCCCAATATACTAACGGCAAAGTCTTTTTCGTTCTTTTCTTAGGGCTAAATACGTGCACAGCGATATACTGTTAGCGAACATTTAGATTAATATGTAAATACCGAATGTGCTGCGCAATTTTTTTTCAATAAAATAAACACATCAAACATGACAGCGGTGAGAAAACAGTAGTTAAGAAAGCATCTGAGTTTCTACTATAAAGTAGCTCCCCAATGTGTTCACGTTTTTACTCGTCTGACCTCGATGTACTGATCAGAAGAAACAAACCGGAGAAGATTTCCACGTCAAAGAAGGCGGAGCCTCAGAACCACACCTACATATTAAGTAATCGCTACGGACCAATGGTAGTTCGTTCCTTTTCTGAAAAGTTTGCTATGACAAGCCAATTGAAACTCCCAAAACAAACTCCGAATGAATGTTGCTTTGGCCTAATTTTGTTCGAAATGACATCACAGTTTCGTCTTCGATTTCGCTTGAAGTATATCAGGGTCTTTAAAACCACTCACAACACCTACAGAAACACACTTGAAGGCCCACTGAAGTGCCTTGGAATGCGCAGCTTTGTATGATGCGTTGACGTAATTTCCACTGAAACAGGAAGCTAAGCCGGGACATATTGAATTGCTCTTCCGCCCCCTTTTCAAATAGCCAATAGTGTTTAGTTTACCTCACAGACTGCAATGCGTATGCAAAACCGAGTGCTGATGATACGTTGGATTCAATAGAGGTGTGAATCAATTCTAGCCATTTCATTCTTATCCAACCTACAGTTGGAAAACGGAATAAAACTCGAGCGTTTGAGCAACCGAACAAATCTCCAACCCCTTTTGTTCTGTGACGTGTCAACAGTCGCTTTGGTCACATGGTATTTATATCATAGGGGGCGGGACGCTTTAGATTCTAGAGAGCATTTGATTGGACAGAAGTTGTGATGAGAAGCTGAAGTCCGCGGTGATGTCATTAAAATCCTAATCCATTTTAGCGGAAGTGAGAGACTGTAAGTTCAGACTGTATATCTCCTAAATGTGAATTTTGTCATTGTTTTGGAACACACCAGCTTATTCATAACCTTAAGGCTTACATATTCATACTAAAAGCTAATTGCTTGATTTCAGGGGGCCTTTAAAACCACTCACATTGGCAACTGCATAGCACTTACAGGGTTTGAAACTACAGCCTTTTTGGTTTTCATCCCAGATCTTGAAGCATCAGGCCACACATAGTTTATGGAACACAAATAATAACAGCATTAAAGCCAAACACTGATGCAGCCGCTGTGTTGAACAGGTTTGATAGCAGAGAGCTCTGTCGCTCCAGACCCAGGAGGACCCAGGAATAATTTCCCCCCACCTGACCCCCCTCTCTCCCCAGAATGGAGCACTCTCAGGAGGAAACCAGACGACGCAGTAAGTAGATCAAGAGGCTCATAACAAAACATTAAGAAAATATTACACAGGTCAACTTGATGAAAATCTGTGGAAATGTCTATACATTGCCAACATTTCATTGGTCTCTCACACTTTATTCTGTTTTCATTGATTCCAGGCAGCCGTTGTCCATGGACTGCCACCTACACCACAAGTACACGTAAGTACAGAGAATCATGTGCTTCTAATTCAATTGCACATTTTAATTTCATTCGTATTGCTCTGTAATGAATTATAAATTGTCTTCCAGATGGGGGCCTGCTTCTCCAAAGTATTCAACGGCTGTCCATTAAAGACTCACTGTGCTGTTACATGGGTTCTGCCAAAGACCAGAGGTAAGACCAGAGTTAGCAGTAATTATTTATACATCACAATAGGGAAGAAAAGAAAATTGCAACTTTCGTTTCATGGTGACTTGAAATCATTTTTATTACAGGTTTAGTTTTAGTAATTTTATCCCTGGTTTCACAGACATAGCTTAGTTATAGGGATACAACAAGGCATAGTTCACACCAAAATGAACATTTTGTCATAATTTACTCACCCTCAAGTTGTTCCAAACCTGTATGAGTTTCTTTCTTCTGCTGAACACAAAAGAAGATATTTTGAAGAATGTTGGTAATCAAACAGTTGATGGACCCCATTGACTTCCATAGTGGGAAAAAAAAATACTGTGGAAGTCGATGGCTACTGTCAACTGTCTGGTTACCAACATTCTTCAAAATATCTTCTTTTGTGTTCAACAGAAGAAAGAAACTCATACAGGTTTGGAACAACTTGAGGGTGAGTAAATGATGACAAAATGTTCATTTTGGTGTGAACTACCACTTTAATCCAGACTAAAATGCATGGTTGAGCTGAAAGCAACTGATATATCTTAAAATATGTCAGTGCCATTGTTTTGTCCCAAGATGCACACCAGTAATGTTTTTTTCTAAGGAACATTTATAAAAGCGACATAAATGTCCTTATTAAACTAAGGCCTAATCCTGGCTTAGTCTAAGCCCTGTCTGTGAAACCAAGTCTAAGCACTTAAAATTAAATTTAGGTCCAATTGTGATCCAATCTTGATGTCCAGTTCTGATTTGTTGACTATATCGGATTTTTTGATGACTTTCTTTCAGAGGCGGCCTTACCTATGTTTCACCCGTTTCAATTGAAACGGGCCCCGCCCTCCAAGGGGGCCCCCAACAGAACAGGAAAATCCCATTCATTTTCCCCCTAGGATATTGATTTTCAGACATAATATCTAAAGTGGTCTCCAACACGTCGCTCGCGAGAGTAGCTCGTGGCCTGATTGGAGGTAGCTCGCCAAGGGCCGTTCAATATCGCGTCTTTTGCACGCTCAAGTTCGTTATTTCAAATAATTGAAGCGACGCGCTCATTTTTTCCAGGCGCAACGAGTCAATATGAAGGATGGGGGTGCACCCAAAAGACGGGTGTTTTTTTCTTCTCCGTAAATAAATCTTCTAGCAGAGCTACAGCAAGCGTTTTTCGGTGGTGGAAATCCATTAGCTATTAAAACTTCTTTGTCGTTGTGGAGAGCGCATAGCAACGACAGACGCCACGGGAAATCGGACCGAATTTTACTATTAATAATAAAAGATGAGCTAATGTGCATTGTAAATGTCAGTATTTTGTCTTTTTTGAATCATTCTTTTTATAAAAATGATTTAAAGGCTGAAATATACAAGGTTTTTATAAAAAACTTTTTTGTCAAAACTTTATTTGAACTTGTAGGCTACATGTTAGTAGCCAGATAACATGTTGCAAGACACTCCTTTCAAATTTGGCCATCATTTTTAATGTTACTATTTTAATGTTTATGTAAACAAAAAGTGCATATTGATGGTAAGTTTATTTGTTATTTGCTGGTTTTCGACATAAAACTTGGTGAATTGATTTTATTGTGTAGTATTAGTACTTTTTGAACAGGATTATGTGATAACCATGCTCATTTTGGTCACTATAATCATGAAATTACATTTTCATACCATTTCATCTCTAGTTATGATGCACTATAAAATCAACAATAATTATGTGTTTTTACAGTATAATATTTTTTTTTTTATATGTCAATTAAGGGTGACATATATAGGCCTACAATAACTCTTTTAGGTCTAAAACAGTTAGCATAGTTGTTAATATGAGAGTTATGAGACATTATTTAAGAGATTTAATTATTGCATTAGCCTAGCTCTCGCCTCTCGGCCACTTTCATTTTTAAAAAGTAGCTCTCAAATGAAAAAAAGGTTGGAGACCCCTAAAAACCATCCAAGTTAGATTGACCACGAATTACGAGGTAGTGAAACGAAAGTTTCTGCTCCTATAAAAGCCACAAAGTATAAAAATCAACCTTGTTATTTGCGATCTTCTGGAGAAATACTACACTACCCATAATTCTAAGCAAAACACTGACGTCTCTGATTGGTCGAACTCGAGTTGCGCCGCGGTTACCATGGCGACGTTTACCGCCCCCGCGAACGGTGATCTGAAGTACCCGTATTTTCCGCACTATAAGGCGCACCGGATTATAAGGCGCACCTTCAATGAATGGCCTATTTTAGAACTGTTTTCATATATAGGGCGCACCGGATTATAAGGCGCATATAGAATAGAAAAAACTGCAGTCAAATGTTTGACTGGGTTTGCGTTATGCAGTGGTCACCAACCTTTTCAAGCCTAGTAAGATCACATCCAAAGTCCAAATGTAAACCAAGATACCTTGTTTATACTCGACGCGTCCGCATGAGCGCGAAGTTAATAAAAAAAATAATATCCGTCTGCTCAGGCAGATTCGGTTTAACAGCGCGCGCGCCTCTGAATCCGAAGATGCATGACTTTGAGCCGAATCTGCCCGAGCAGACGGATATTAGTAGTACATCTCATCACACCGGCACCCAGTTTGCGCGTCTAAATCAGTTGTATGGTCTGGTGTCTAAAACAAAACAGTTGCGTCAAGTATAAATGCCTCGTCTGTTTGGGGAGTTGCGCGCGCAGTCAGCGGAGGCTCGCGCTCCGGTGTCAGGCGAAAGTATAAACAAGGTTTAAGTCAGCGGTTGTTTAACAGACGTTAACATAAGGCGCCAGATAAGGCGCTCCGGATTATAAGGCGCACTGTCGTTTTTTGAAAAAAATAAAGGCTTTTAAGTGCGCCTTATAGTGCGGAAAATACGGTAAATAAATACCGGTAGTTTGTGTGTTTATACTTGCCTTTTTTCCGTAAGGTTAAAACGTTTTTTTTTTGTTTTTTTTTGAGCAGGGAAATAATTTGAATAGGAAATTAAACGTACATATGCCAGTGGTGCCTGTTCATGAAGCTGAAAGTGCGCGTAATAAAATAATATGATGCAAACCAACAAGAATCCTTGCCTTTTCTGCTCTATTATGTTTACATTTTATGTGGGCAGGGCAGGGCCCCATATTAGTTTTTGAAACGGGCCCCCAGATGCTTAAGGCCGCCCCTGCTTTCTTTTAAACGTGACCCACATCCGATATCTGCATTTACATGGCGAAACAACCCAAGGTAAACTTACTGACCTGGAAAAGCTTAGGCCAAAAAGGAAGTAAAAATGGTGCGATTTGCAATGGCATGATGGTTTTGCTTTCCACACCATCTTTAAAGGTCAGCAAAACTTTGGGTTGAGCCTTCATCCTCCATTCCGCCATTGAAAAGAGTCATGTGATCACGGTTGGTGGAGTTGATGTCATTCGCCACCATAAATTTTGCAACAAACGACTCACATTAACTGATTACATGCCAGATGCAAATGCACGAATCTGATTCATATCAGATTTTATTTCACATATGAATGAGGCCTGAAACCGATCTGAGAATATCGGAATGTGCTTACACGTTCATGGGTCATATCCGATCTGTGCCACATGGTAGGAAACAAATTGGGTCACTTGAACCATGCAATGGGAAACTTGGGAAGGCAACATTTCTAATTTTGAAATTTAATTTTACGTTTTTTGTCGAATACTTTTATTTGAGCTTCATTTAAATGATCAAAAACATTTTTAATAGATTTAGCTAACGATAACAACACAGTTTCAGTCAAGACAGTGTAAAAACATACTTGTGAAGGTTTCTGTCTGTTAATATTTACCCATAGATCAATACCTTATGCTGGGTGCTGAGGAGGGCATCTACACCCTCAACCTCAATGAGCTCCATGAGGACAGCATGGAGAAGGTAGATTATCTTTATTTACTCAGTTAACTTGAAGATGCTTAAATTGTTTCCAACTTAGAGTAAAAAATATTTAAGAAAGAAAAAGCTCAAAATAAGGCAGTCACACTGTGAGATATAAAGGCACCATTACAAGACATAAAAGATACAAAGTTGCATAATACTATAAAGTTATCTTTTTATTTAATTATTTTAATTCTGAGGTGGAAACAAGCTTCCATAATTTACTAGAGCAAATATCCCATGGAAAAGTATGTAATATTTTGTTTCTTTTCAAGTTGCTTGCTCAGAGGTGCAGTTGGTTGTACGTGATGAACAACGTTCTTATGTCCGTCTCAGGTATGTCCAGCGTTATTAATATGACCTTATTCAATCTACCATAAAGATATGATGTCTTCATTAATTGTCTGTCTGGTTCCCTGCTCTCCTCTGTCCACAGGAAAGTCCTCACAGTTGACTTCTCATAGTCTGCCGGCACTTTTTGAGTACCGCAGAAACATGCAGCGTAGACAAGGACATCTGGCCATTAACGCACACCGCTTGAGCACAAAGATAATCGCAAGGTTTGTCACAGATCGGTCAATCTATCCGTGAATGCTTAAGACCGTATGATGTTCGTTCATGAGGTTACATGAGTTATTATGATGCACAATTATTGGTCGAAACAGACACACTGGGTGAAGACTAAAAACCTAAAATGCTAATTTTACAGATGTAATATTTAAACTTCTTCCTTCAGTTGGTCTGGTCTTACAATAAGATTTAAATAATATAATAACTGTTTATTTAAAATTTTGACATAATTATAAACAAAACAAAAATATATATATATATACAGTGGGCCCTATTTTAACAATCTGAAACGCAAGTATCAAGCGCGAAACGCAAGTAACTTTGTGGGCGGGTCTTGGGCGCTGTTGCTATTATACCGGCGGGATAAATGACTCTTGCGCCCGACGCAAATCTAAAATGGGTTGGCCTGAAGTAGCTTCATTACTCATAGGTGTGGTTTGGGCGTAACGTGAAATAAACCAATCAGAGCGACATCTTACATTCCCTTTAAGAGCAGGCGTGCTTGTTTCATGGCGGATTGCTATTATAATGGCGGATTTGCCAGGCGCACGCCAGGAGCGGTTCACAACCGAGGAGACCGACGTTCTCGTCAGGGCCGTAAAACACAGAGAAGTGACGTTGGGGATGGAGAAACACACCCAAATTACATACATATATACTTCAAAAGTATATAGCTGCATGAACGTTCAAAAGTGTGTGTGTGGCGTGTATATATATATACTGCCGTTCAGAAGTTTGACGTTTTTGGGTCAGTGAAATAAAACAAAATGTTTTTGAAAGACGTCTCTTCTGCTCACCCAGGCTGCATTTATTTGATCAAAAATACAGTAAAACAGTAATATTGTGAAATATTATCAATCACATGATCCTTGAAATGTTTCTAATATGCTGATTTGGGAATTATTACTGGATTTGAGTGAATTATCAATATTGAAACCAGTGCTGCTTAATTTTTTTTGGAAACCATTTTACTTAGTTTTCAAGGTTCTTTGAGGAAATGAAAGTTCAATAGAACACCATTTATTTGAAATACAAATATTTTGTAACATTATAAGTGTCTTTACTGATCAATTTAATGCGGCTTTTTTGAATATTGACTTTTTAACGTGCATATAGTTTCATTTATTTAAAATAAAATGTATTATATATTTAAGAAATAAGGAAATAAAAAAAATGTAAAGCTTCCCAAGGAACTCCTTACCCCTAACTATTGTCATTGTGCCATTGAGCTAGCCGTTCTCAGTTTTCTCAGACTTTATTCATTTAGGCAGTAATTCTCTTTTTTTTTTTTTCTCCAGGAAGTACGCCATGTCAGTAAAGATCCCAGACACCAAGGGCTGTAGAAGATGCAGCGTGGGTGAGGACCAGTGACCTCTGTAGGAGTGTGTGAATCATTCTCTGGGCATTTCATGCACATCTTAATGTTTCTTTCTCCGCTTCTAGTACGAAACCCGTACACTGACAGCGTCTTTCTGTGTGCCGCTGTGCCATCTGGTTTAATCCTTCTAATGTGGTATGAACCTCTGCAGAAGTTCATGCAGCTCAAGGTGAGAAATGTGAGATAAGAGCGATGCTTGGTAAAAAATATCTGCGCTGTTGCGTAACTTTCCTGTCTCCCTCTTTCTCTCAGCACATTGCTCTCGGTCTGCCGGAGTCCCTGCCCATCTTTGAGCTGCTCGTACAGGAAACGGAAGAGCTGCCACAGGTCTGTGTGGGGGTGAGAAGCCGTCCCAGCCAAAAAGACACCACTGGACAGATGCATTTTGACATCATCCACCTGGATGACACTCCACAAAGTCTGCCAGGTGTGGATACATCAACAATCACACGAAATACTGTGAAGTCAAAACTAAAACTATTTATATAAAGAACCGTTCCAATAAGCTACATGATTTACATTGCCACAATGACATAGAGTGATTGGTAGTGTGTTTTTATGTTTGACTGGAGTTATGTGACTTCACAGATGGTGAGTCTCTGGAGGTCAAGCAAGTGATTCAACTCGACAGGGACACGGTTCTCATCGCACTGGAAAGTAATGGCCTCTAACAAATACTTAATACCCCCTCACACACACACACAAATATCTAAATTAATTTAAACTCAGAAATTCCTCATTTATTTCAGTGCAGTGTCTTGCCCCATAGACTTCCATTCTAAGTGCATTATTGTAAATACGATTGTTGTGCTTTTACAAACCAATAGGGGTGTAACGATACCCTCATGTCACGATTCGATACATATCACGATACTGAACTCACGGTACGATATTATTGCGATACTCCAAGACATATAGTTAAAGGTTAACAAAAAATGAACTGTTGATTCAAATGCTAAATTTGATATTACATTGTGGGTGTAAATGAATAGGCTTGGCCTTAGTGCTGGTAACCCAATGTACAGGACAATGGTGACATCAGAATAAAAATATACATGATTCTGAAGTTGAAAATACAGAATTATTTTAGACGAATATGCTTGCACTCTGTCACTCACTAGATATATTTAAAATAATGTTGGCCACTTTTTACTGGTAACTGGATTGCATTATTATACATTATATTGAACATTATATATAGCAGTTTAATGTAGTACTGACACTAAAACTCTGAAAACTTTTTTCTCACACAGTAATTTTTATTTTGGGTAAACTATACACAATACATATTGTCACTATCCACGATACATATTGTTGCATTTTTGTATTGCGAGATATATATTGTGACACGATATATTGTTACACCCCTACAAACCAATGAACCAAATCCACTGACGGACCATTCTGTTTCAGACGCAGTGAAGGTCGTGAATCTTCAGGCATGTCCGAGCCATCAGAAGTCCTCTGAGCTCGCTTTTGAGTTTTCCATTCAGACGCTGGGTAAGTCCTGTCAAGCTGTAACCATCATGTTTACCTCCTTCTGTTGCATCTGGTGGTAATGTGGCTGTCTTTGAAGTTTGCCTACAGGACAGTGTTCTTGCCTTCTGGAAACATGGTCTGAAAGGAAGGAGTTTACAAACTAATGAGGTAAACCTGACATCTATAACAATGATGGATTCACTGATGTATGAGAAAGGAAGGAAAAAATGTATGAAATATTATGCTTTTTACCTCAGGTTACCCAGGAGATCACAGACAGAAGTCGAGTTTTTCAGGTTTTGGGAACAACTAGGTATGTTTTCACACTGTGGTTGAGCAACATGTTTGGTAATAGGAAAAATGTAATCATTTACTAATAATATAATGTTACCGCAGGGATATTATCTTGCAAAGTACTCCTACGGATGATCCGTCTGCCATGAGCAACCTGTACATACTCACGGGGCATGAAAGCACCTACTGATGGGACTGAGACACTGAGAATGTTCAGCAAAAGCTGGAAACACTACAAAGGTCGATAGTTCTCCACTAAAAGGGTCGTGTCATCAGGCCCGAAAAGCTCCAAGAACAGAGGAAGACATGATGGAGTGATGCACACACAGTTCTCCGGAGCCTTTTAGGACCAGACTCGGGAATTGGAGCTGATTTGGAGGCACGAGGTTCAACCGTGGGAGAAAGTGACCTGTAGACCTACATTAGACCTACACTAGGTTTGAAATAACTTGTGGAACAAGCTGTTATGGGTCGCTGACTAAACGAATGAGATGTTCTGTTTAATGTTAGACAGTTTGGTGTATTCCTTGTTTTGGGAAAACTCAGTTATAATTTCGACATGTTTTGGTGCTGTGGTTCAGAATCATCTTTCATTGGCCAGTAAATCAGTTGTATTGATGGAATTTTGTAAAACTTAAAAGCCATGGAAAATCCACCAGAACCCCAAATTGTGAAATACATTAAATAAAAGTAACCAACAAGAATAAATTGATGAAAACTTGATTTACTGTTGTTGTGTTCTTGTGACTTGCACTGCACTATTTGTGTTTCTTCATGTTAGTTCAGTTGGATAGTTCAACCAAAAATGAAAAATGTGTCATCATTTACTCACCCTAATGTTGTTCCAAATCTATATGAGTTTCTTTCTTCTGTTGAAAACACAAAAAGATATTTTAAAGGATGTTGGTAATCAAACAGTTGATGGTAGCCATTGACTTCCATAGTAGGAAAAAAAACTGGAAGTCACTGGCTACTGACGACTGTTTGATTACCAACATTCTTCAAAATACATGTTTTATGTTAAACAGAAAGAAACTCATACAGGTTTCCAACAACATGAGGGTGAGTAAATAATGACAGAATTTTATTTTTTGGTTGAACTGGAGCGAACTCCCTTTAAGTCCTAGCACTAGTGGGCGCTGTTTCTTTCGTGAGTTCTTTATTTTATAACAGTGTCTCGTCTTTTTTTGAGGCACATTTTAAAAACAGGAAGCGCTTTATCCAGTCGTCCATCAAGTCTTATCCTTATGTCTATTTAATAAAGTACTACTAGTGGGAATGTGCTGTACTTACGACTTACTTAAAACGTGTTATTTGTAGATAAAGAGTTAAATAGCGTATTCTCAAGATGAGTTTAGAGGTGGCTTGCTTGTCATTTCGCCAGCCGTACGCTACCCTTGTGTTGAATGGCGTGAAAACGATAGAAAGCCGCTGGCGGCCCCTGCTGTCAGAGATGCGGAACTGCACCCTAGCCGTTCACATCGCTCAGAAGGACTGGGAAGACGAGGACTGGAGACTCATCCTCACTGAAAGGCTGGGAATGACAACCCAGCAAACGGAGGAACTTCTGATTTCTGGAGACAGGTTTGGACGTGGTGTTATAGCAGGTGAATATTAAATATTAATGCTTCAAGCAAGCATTCTCTAAGTAATACCCTGGTCTAGTCTAGCAACACCCTAGCAACCACGTCATTGTTATTTGCATATGCATTTAGTGACTTTGGGGTTTGTGTGTCTATATAAACCATTGTATATGTGCAGGTCTGGTTGACGTTGGGGAGACATGGCGTTGTCCTGAGGATGTTCCCTGTGAAGAGATGAGAGAGCTGGAGACTGCGGCCTGCTTGACTGAACTCAATGTGAAATACCTTACAAGACTCTCAAACCCGCGTTGGCTCAGTGAACCAATGTATTCCAGGGGCCATAAAGATGTGTGGACGGTACACATCCCAGTTCATCTACTTCCCTCTGCTGCTTCTCATCCGTGATAGTGAACACTGAAACAAAATACACAGTGTTTGGGTCAGTCCTGGTAATCGGTGCCTTTTGGACATCATAAAATTTGACAAATAAAACTGTTTTTAAAATAATTTTTTGTGTGTAATCATGATACGGTGATGTTAAACATTTGAAAAATGTATTTGGTCAAGCTTGGGTACATAAATTTAACCATTTATTAAACAAAATCAATGAAATGGTAGATGAAAAACATCCACCCTGTTAAATTAACAACATTTAAAGTACTTATGACAATTTATGGGAATTGTACATTTTTTTTAGACAACTTATGTCCCTTTAAAACACCAGTTCATAAATGACCAGAAAATATTGTTTGAATTGTACTTACTTTCGCACAGACGCATCATTTTACGTTTTTCATTTTCAGATACAACTGCCTGGAAGGCATTTTTGTTTACTTTTTAAAGTGTTACATTGATACTCCAATAAATTTTCATTGTCACTTAATTATTAATGTTTTTTTTGTGTGCCATTTTTATGAAATTATTGTAAAAACTGTTTAGCAGGGTGGACAAGTGGTATAACAAATGGATGGATGGATAATTTTATCTCTCACAACACTTACTAGTGTTACTTTTGTTTGAACTGGATTTTGATTGGAAACATTACTTTAAATTCACTACTTCTTCCCTGGGCACCGAATCCCAGGAATGACCCATTTGTGTCTGTAGAGTCACTCAAATGTGAGATTTGTAATCCATGTAATGTATGCAAGTTCTATCTTCAATGTTGAATATGAAAACGTGCATTTGTTACACGTGATCAATCATAGATACAGTGTTCATTTATAATGAGGTAGTAAGAATAACAGGGCTCTTGGAATATTAAAATAGAACACAAACGTGTAATCATTTCAGGGGAAATGAGGATTCAACGCTTCAAAAATAAATTCTACATTATGGGAGCATAGTTGTAAGGAGATTTTCTTTGTGTTTTCCCCATTAATTGTGAATAGCTGCTAAGGCAGGATTTGGGATTTGGAGAGGATTTGGATTTGGAGGAAGAATTGTTCCGAGCCAGATGGGTGCTCACCCCTAACTCCCCCAAGATTTTACATTAAATCCTTGAGACGCTTTGCAAACATTACCTCACGCTATTGCATTTTGGGTAACGTAGTCTTGTTGATATTTATTAGCGCTGGCGTGGCGGTGCGGGAGGCGAGTTTACGAATCATACTGCGTTGAATGCTGAGTATTAATATTAATGACTTACGTCTTTGCAATTGGAAGATACCGACGCAACGTAATTAATATTCATGAGCAAGCCATCGCCATTGGAAGCTTACACAGCACAGACCTGATTAACATTTATGAGCGATATCCCTAGACAGTAGGATTTCGCGTCTTTGCGAGACACAAAGTTTTAGCGTTATCAGTTGTATGGCACACGATGAGCCTTGGATATGCAACATAGCGTGATTTTGACTTTCTGTAAGCTTACAGTAGAGGATGGACAAGCGACAGACCGCACCACAGTCAAACCCTGATCCTCCAGACAGGTCAGTGCCAATAACACCCCTTTTATATCTTATGACACCCCATGTTCTCCATCAGTGGCGTGGATGCGCTCTTGTAATTCGCGTTGGTTGTGATCGCTATGAGATGACGAGGTGTCATAAACCAGGTGTTTCACCACGTTCTTCGGTTTAGTTACTGAGTGACTTGATGCAAACAGAATCCTTGGGCTTACTTTGTTTGAATGAGGTGTTGTCTCATAACCAGACATGCTGATAAGAAAGTAGGCTACTTTATCAGCATGAGCAACGCTTATGACTTTTCTTTATTAAAGGTGCACTTTTTTTATATAGCTAATTAATGTTTACTCATGGAACAGTGGTTATATATATATATATATATTAATAAATGATCCATGCATACATGAGATGATGACTGCAGACATAGTCTTAGAAAAAGCTTTTGTTATTCAGTGCAGCGGGTCGCCCCCTCATGGGCGCCGCTGTGTTGATATCACGTGACCAGCCGTGCCATTGGCTGAGTTAGGCTACTAATAGTAAAAAAATAAAATTATAATTATAATTCCTTACAGCCAGTGCTCAAGACATTTTAAACCCTATGAATATAAAAGTACATAACCTACAGATGCAACAGCAGAGTCTGAGTCAACAACATAGTTAAGAATGATTAACTGTTGGGGTGAATAAGAGCCAGCTGAACATAAATGCTCACTGAGTGCGCTTATACATATATTATTGTCAGAAGTATTGCGTAACTCACTAACACTTTCATATTATAGTCCCACAGGGGCTCATGTTGAATGGTGCAAACAACTGATTGCAGCCACAATGTCAAGTCCGATCTCTGGATCCATCAGCTCAGAGACTATTTCTAGAGAGTGCAAGGTATGTGTATGTGCTAGTGTTTATATTAATTATTATTATTTTATTTATTTTTTAAAGAAATTTTCAACACAGATCTCTTTCGGTTTGGATTGCATTACTTTTACAAAGAACGCATCTGCTTTCTTTTGTTTTGAAGATACTCATGACACTTATGTGCCCTGATTTATTCATGTTTTTTTGTTTTTTTTCACTTATATTTTATCAATATGTGGCAATAGGTAGAGCTAGTAGACCGCATACAGAAGCAAACAATATGACGAAACATGTAAATGCTCACTAACTCAAAACAGGTTTCTGTTTTTTTTTATTTATGCATTGCCAGAGATCTCCACCCAGTGTTTTTAGTTTATACACTCTTATGCAAGAGTCAGCACCGTGTAGACAACTGCTGTTTTTGTCATGAAACCACAGTGGATCAGAACATTGCTGATCAAGTTATTTTGTCAAGTCTACTCTCCACTGTTTCTAACAAATTTCATATTAAAAATAAATTACTTACTCCTCATTTTGTTACAAAACCCTTTCGGTGGAACACAAAGGGTTATTTTTTCCTGGCCATATCCTAGAATCATAAAAGAATCATAAAAACAGTCCAGATAACTCTGCTGTAATTACTTCTGATGTCAAATGAGCTTTGTGTGAGGAACAGACTGAAAAAGCATGCTGTCAACCAGATACTTAAATCTGTTGAACACAACAACAGATCTGTGAATCATTCAGACCAGTTTTATGAACTAGATCAACTGATTCACTGAAAAGATGGAAAATCTGACTCAAATGAATCAGACATCGCTAATTCCCTCATAAACATGACCAGGAGAGCTTGGTTGGCTGTCAACGTTTTTTATGTGAACAACTTACTTTTTGGTCTGTTCCTCACACAAAGCTAGTGGATGATTAGCAAGACTTGGAATATAGTGCGCAGGTCATATGGACCAATTTTATAATACATTTATGAGGAAAAAAAGCTATGGAACTTCAAACATTGATGAATCTCATGAGTTGAGATCTACTTTTCTGTTAATCATGCAGAACCTCTGATTGATTCTGACACTGCTTCTGTTTCGGTTATTTAAAGGGGTCATATAGCATGTCAAATTAATGTAAATCTTGTCAAATTAAACATTTTAAATAAAAAAGTTGACTAACAAATTGTAAATTTCAGAACTTCTCTCTCCAGTGCAAAAGTTTTTGGTGCAGAAAAATATAAAGCGATACAAAATGTGTATGAGCCCTTTTGACCTTATTACACCTGCATGAAAGCTTGTAGTTCTCATAGTCTCTTGAAATGATTGCATCTTTCTGGTGTGTGGTTACATGCACTGCTCTCTTTTTCTTTCTCTTTCCTCATCGATCTCTGTTTTTTCTGTGGTTGTTGTGGTGTTTCTTTGGTGCAGGACTGTGATGTGGAGGTTAAAGGATTTCTCTTGGACAGTGACCCTCAACAGACTGCCCCCTCTTCGGCAAGTCTTTCTCTGTGTGTGTTTGTGTGTGACTCCGTTAACAATTTGACATGATTACTTGCTCACAATCAGAAATAGACAGTTTCAAGACACTTACATCCAAATAAAATAAACAAGCACACACATGTAATGTTAGGGTTAAATGCTATTTAACATGAAATAATTTTTCCTCTTCTCACTCTTTTTCAAGCTCCCGCTCATGAATTAACCTTGCCCCCCCAATTCACGGTGTAGATGGTAGTTAAGTACCTGAATTTGTATGCATTAACTAGCTTCCCCAAACATGTATTTGAGTCCATCCCCATCTTTGAACTCTGGGCTGTTCATGACACATGCTTCAGTTTCTCCTGTTGCAAGTTTTTTGTCGCTAATAACAAGACAGATGTTATCTTTACCTTGTGTGATTATGTTAGTTAGAAAGTGGCACTGGAACGGGACGGGGGTCAGTCTGTCTGTCCATCCATCCATCCATCCATCCATCCATCCATTCATGTCTATATCTATCTGTCTATCTATCTATCTATCTATCCGTTCGCCCGTCCGTCCATCAATCTATCTGCGTTTGTCTATCTGTCTGTCCGTCCGGCCGTCCGTAAAATCTTGTAAATGTGGATTTCTTGCATTGTCTGCTTATTATAATGATCTGTTTTTTTTATATTTACCATAATTGTTGTTGTCCATGTAAATGCACTAATTATAATATTTGGATATCATTTATTTTCATGCTTGCCTGCAAAGGCACTTTAGATTTATTACAGTGAACACATTTTCAGTTTGTTTTTACCCAGTCTAAATTATTTTCTATGCCGCAGATGCTGTCGAAAGAGCATGATTTGTATTTTAATCTGCTGCCTTTTCTCCATTATTGATATAGCACATAACTGAATGTGTGAGGGGGGAAAATACAGATGGTTTGACTCATATGCCATTATGAAATATCACCACCCCGTGCCATCTTTCTAGGGCTTTATTAGCATAATGCTGAACAGATCTCCATAGATCTTTTGTCTTGGTGAAGGTCAAGCCTGTTGAATTCCACAGTGCTGTCGTTGTCCTGCAGCTGGACCACAACAGAATGACTGAATTCTCTGATTCGTCTGTGTCCACGAAGCTGCCAAACAGTTCTGTCACTGTGGGTGGAGCAGACCCTCATCCCTCTGAACTCCTTACTGCTTGTTGACAGCAGTTTGCACACATAAACAGCTTTTTCAGGGCCAAAACATTGACTTGTGGTTCATGGGATCTTAAAAGATAATGCATGTAGGCCAGAGGTTTACTAGTTACTGGTGCTAAATTCACCATCAAGATGCTAGAGTTTTATACATGGTTGCCAGAACGTTACTCTGTTTGCTGAGTGTATTTTAGCTATGTGAAGTGCATATTCCCTTCTGTCAAAGTTAATGAAAGCATCCAAAAATATGAATCTCACTGAGATTTTCTTCAGTGCTCTGAATTACAGCTCTGCCTTCCGCGTTTAGTTTACAGCCTCAAACATTGGACCGGCTGTTTGCTTTAGGCAGAGAGAGAACTTAAAGTTTGGGAGTGGTGGAAAGGAAACCACATACAGAGTATTTCTGTATCTGAGAGGTATTTTTATAAATCACCATTTGTTTATTTCTTGTTTAACACACACTTTAAGAGCAAGAACCACCAAGACTAATTTGACGATAACTCAGACACCATCCACAACCTGCTTAAGGATATGCGAAAAGCACACCGGGCAACTTTAGACAACCCTTCATCCATTAAGACTAGACAGCATTGGCAGGCAGGTCGGAGGACAGTACAAAAGGAAATACGGGCCATACAGAATGAGTGGTGGACCGAAAAGGCACATGAAATCCAATCCTTTGCCGATAAAAATGACATGCATCATTTTTATAATGCTGTCAAACAAATCGCTGAAAACAGCTGATGGTCAAACACTTCTGTAGGACCAGAATAGTATCCTATTGAGGTGGGTTGACCATTTTGACACCCTGCTTAATCAAGACTCTGATGCAGACCCCACCATCCTGGATGAATTGCCTGAACTTTCTTTCTTTGTTTATTTATATAGCACTGCTAAATGCAACCGAGGTAGCCCAAAGTTCTAAACATAAAAAGATAAAATATAAAACATACATACCGGTAGTAACAAATCTCACACCACAGACACCACATATACCACATTGAGATAACCTGTTATGAGCGGTCAATGATAAATGCGCCTTGAGCAAGTTCCTGAATACTGATATAGATTTAGCAGATCTAATAGATAGAGGCAGCTCATTCCATAATCTCGGTCCCATAACAGCGAAAGATCACCTTTATGAAGGCGTTTAGTCCTTGGTACGACAAGAAGTATTTGATTTTCTGAACGCAATGCTCTAGGGGGATTATAAGGAATCAAAAGTTTTGCAAGGTACACGGAGGCCTGATTAAAAATCGTATATTTGACTCTTAAGATGAACGTGGAGCCAGTGCAAATTAGCTCAAATCGGAGTAATAGTTTCATATTTCTTAATCCTCTTTAACAGCCTCGGCGCAGCATTTTGCACTGATTGTAAACGGGCCAGGGATGCGGCAGAGATGCCACAATAGAGGGAGTTACAAAAATTGAGACACGATCGAACAAAAGTATGAATAACTCTTTCGAAATCTACATTAGATAAGAAAGGTTTAGTTTTTACTAGGAGACGCAGATTATAAAAACAAGCAGGCGAATTGATTTGCTTTTACATTTTTAGGTTATCATCGATTTGGATGCCTAAATCTCATACCGACGTTTTACAGTAAGGCGCCAATGGGCTCGAATCTAAAAGGGTCATTTGGCTGGCCAAACACAATGACCTCTGTTTTGTCCTCATTTAACATTAAAACATTTTTTGCCATCCAGTTTTTAATACCATTTAGGCAAGCTAAAAGACAATCCAAAGATTTTGTCGGGTGTCTTAGTGGTTAATACAATTGAGTGTCGTCGGCGAAACAGTGGAATGATACTCCATGCTTTCTAAAAATGCTACCCAATGGGAGCAAGTACAAAGAAAAAAGTGTTGGAGTGAGAATAGACCCTTGCGGTACACCCCATGGAAGGTGTCTTTTAGTGGAGGTTGAATTTCCATAATTGACTGAAAAATATCGACCACTAACAAAGGATTGAAACCATTTCAAAACTGTACCCTTTAAGCCTACTGTGTGTTCAAGGCGAGAGATAAGGATATCATGATCAATCATGTCAAGGGCTGCGCTCAAATCCAGCAACACCAGAATAACAGCATCTCCTTTGTCTAGTGCAAAAAATATATAATTTAAAACTTTCAGCAGTGCCAACTCTGTGCTATGGGCTGCTTTAAAACCGGATTGAAACGTTTCTGCTATAGAATTTTCATTTAAAAATGAAAGTAATTGTTGGAAAACTAGTTTTTCTAAAATTTTCGAGACCAAAGGCAGCTGTGAGATAGGTCTATAATTCTTCACATCATCCGGGGTCAGATTTGGCCGCTTCAGCATGGGTGTCAACACAGCATGTTTAAACTCTTGTGGGCATGAGCCTCATATGGGCATCATATCGTTTATACACTGGGTGGGTTTGCACAATGTCTTGTAGTAGTGATGCAGTAATAGGCTGAAACTCCCTCCACTCCACTCCACGCTTATCAATGATCTTTTGGCTGAAAAAATATAAAACTCCTCACGAAATCCGTGAGGACTTTTGGTGTGTGTTGTTTAACGGATTAATAACAGAATTTATAATCGAAAACAAGAATTTCTGATTACCCGCATTATCCCTAATAATGTTAGAAAAGTAAATATTTTTTGCATCTCTTGCGGCTTTCTGGAATTGAAATAAAGAGTCTCTGAGGGATTCATAGTGGGCTTGCCCTTTTTCCATTTTCTCTCTGCCTGCCAACATTGTCTTCTGAGGGAACGAGTCATTTCATTTAACCAGGGATTTACTTTTGATTTATGTTTTTTTATGGGTCTTAACGGAGCAATACAGTCCAAAGTATCACCACAGGTGGATTTTAACAAAGTCCAATGGTTTTAAATGGCGCAGAGAATTAGACATTTGTAGAATCACTTAGTGTCCTTGACCAGCACACAGAGTCATCCAAAAGCACAGGTTGAATGCCAGTCGATGTCTTATAAGTGACAGGCATATGATCTGAAAAATTTGTCTCACAAACCATTACATCATCAATTTGCAAATTATGAAGTCTAACATATGACCCAGTTTGTGAGTAGGGCTGTTTACCCATTGCACCAAGTCAAACGATTCAATCAGATTTAAGAATTCACTGTGTGAAAGTGTGTCCTTACCACAGCGGATATGCACATTAAAATCACCCAAGAGCAAAAAGCGATCATACTTAGTAGACATTTCGCTCAGCAAATCAGAAAATTCCGGGACAAACATTCTATTTGGTTTCGGAGGCCGATAGACTAAGCCGACCGTCACAGGGTTTGTAGCTGTAATTTGAAACAGTTGAAGTGCAAAGCTTTGTATAGGTTCAACCGGGAGTATGAACTTCCTCACATCCACAATCTCAGTCTACCACCAACTTTCCAGGAGGTTCTATCATCTGTCCGTTCCCTTAAGAGCAACAAGTCCCCTGGCGCTGATAACATCCCTGCTGAGCAGGCAAAAGTAGTAGCATATCACTCCTTTCTGTTGGTGGTAAGGTCATGGCCAAGGTGCTGCTTCAGAGACTTATTAACAACATCACTGGGTCAACGCTGCCAGAATCACAGTGTGGGTTTCGAAAGAACAGGAGCACGAATGACATGATCTTCACAGCCCGGCAGCTTCAGGAAAAGTGCCGGGAGCAACATCAGGACATGTTTATGGCCTTTGTCGATCTCTCGAAAGCATTTGATACTGTGCAAAGAGAGCTCTTATGGGATGTCCTCCTGAGGTTTGGCTGTCCCAATAAGTTTGTTAACATCCTCCGCCATGATGGGGTGACTGCTCGGGTGACCATAGGCGGACAAGAGTCCGAGCCCTTCCTTGTACGCACAACGAGATTAAAAACAGCAGTGGTGTGGCAGTGCACTTCAGATTAGATGGCAACCTCTTTAATATTAGGAGGCTACACGCAACCACAAAAACCTGTAGAGAGCAGGTCCTGGAGCTGCAGTATGCAGACGACTGTGCTTTTGTGGCCTATACTCCGTGTGTGCGTGCGTGCGTTTTGTAAAGCCTTCAAACTGTCACTCCAAATAAGATTTTTGTGCATATGAGATTGAAACCAGATCAGATTTAGCAAGTGTGAACAGCAAAAAATCCCATGAAATGCGATTACATATCTGTTTCGAAATACATTCATTTGTGGTTGTCGAGCGTTGTTGTGTTGTAAATAAGACAACATCTGTATTGCAAACCCCCCATGTTGCGCTTGTTTTTGGCGTATAGCTACCAATGCAACGTCAAGTTCTTCAGGATTACAGGAAAATCACAAGCTAGGAAGCAGGTTGGATATAAACTCTGCAGAGCAGTGGGCCTCCAGGAGCAGGGTGGAAGACCTACTGAATGCCATAGACTTTCACTGAAGGGGGGGGACATGGGCCATATTTAGGGACCATAATGTTATAGTGACATTGGGCTTTGGGTTTTCTCTTATGACTTGACCAGTATGTTGTCTAGAAACCAGCCACAACACCTTAGAAAATTGAAATTCCCTGCAAAATGGTGTTGAGTTTTACATATTCTGCTTATGTAAGTGTCATGTAAAATGCATTAACCTAAATGCCAAAAGCCAACATTCTAGATTCTAGAAATTAATCCGAATTTTTCAGACCTTCTGAAGAACATCTTATCAGAATAAAAGCTTATTCAGAGTATGGACCTTAATCGGAAAATAATGTGCATGTAATCATATCAAGAATGTGTTTGTTCCAATGTGTGACAGGCACTCAGAGAAGGAAATAAGCAGGCTCAGATGGAGGAGGCTCCACGTGTTCCTGGAGAAACCATCAAGGCTATTGGTAAGGACCTTAACACGTGCGCATTTGTGGTTTAGCATCTTTTTACCTGATGTAACAGTACAGAACCATCATGAAGCATAGCAAGTTAAAAATAATATGACATAATAAGTTAACGTTTAGGTCACAAGGTCAGTGGACAAGGCTTTAAATATTATTGTCGTCCTTTTTAGTTAGTATGGGTTAGATAAGTGGATGGAATTAGCCTTCCACACATATGCACATCAATGGTAGATAACCTTTGTATGCAATGGTGTTTTCACAGTCAAAGACGTCATGTATATTTGTCCATTCTCTGGGGTTGTGAGAGGGACTCTCACCATCACTGATTACAAGCTCTACTTTAAGAGCCTGACACGGGTAAACACACTCTTCTACTTATTTTTACATTATCGAAAGAATATTAATATTAAAGAATAATATTAAGGAACTAGCGGCAACAAAAGCTTACTGTGGTGTCGCCTCATGTCAGTGTTCTGGGTCAAAAAATTGTGCTTGAACATTCCACTAAGTAAGGATGCGCGATATGTCGGCTGTTCATTTTTAATGTTATCATTATCGGCCCCCAAAAAATTTGCCTGATATATTAAAGCCGATTATTAATGGATTGTTTACTTAAGCTGATGTGCCATGATGGTTTTGAATTGCTTGAAATATGATTGGAATCACTTCAAATGAGGATAATACAATTAAGTGAAACATGCACAGAACAAGTTTGTCATTGAGGCTACATAAGATTATAATGAGAACATTATAATTGTGTGCTTGGGACATGGACTTTTGTTTTTGTAATCAGACTGTCAAAAATTATATAATTTTTTTAATTTATATTTATCGGCCAATATATCGGTTATTGGATTTCAAATATAAAGAATTATCGGTAACGGCCAAAAATTTCATATCAGTGCATCCCTACCACTAAGTAGTTTTGTCAAAAATATCAATGTTTCGATACATGTAAATACTGTAATATTGTTGCAGTATCGATACACCAGTATCCATGTGACACTGAAGACTGGAGTAATGATGTGGAAAATTCAGCTTTGTATCACAGGAATAAATTACATTTTAATAATATTTCTGTAATACTGTATTTTTGATCCAATAAATGCAGCCTTGGTGGGCATAAGAGACTTGTTTCAAACACATTAATACATTTGAATTATTTCAAACTTTTGAACAGCATCGTACTGAGTTTCTGTTGAGTTACTGTCTCAGTAGATTGATTAAATTAGTGCTTTTATCCCAGAGTGTTTTCTCAGATCTCAACAAGCACAAATGTTTTGATTGGTTATTAAGGTTGTTTCTGTGTTTGTGAAAGGATTCTCCATTTGTGCTGGATGTGAATCTCGGAGCCGTAAGCAGACTCGAGTCTATCGCTGTTCAGAGTCACGGAGACAACACTCAAGGACTTGAGATAGTCTGCAAGGCAAAGGACAAATCAGTTTTCTTTTTTTCCACCCTTCATTGGCTCTTGGCCTATGGAAGCTTGTTTCTGCCAATGAATAAAAAATAAAAAAGGTAATAATCTCACAAATCTGATTTTTTTCTCAGAATTGCGTGATATAAAGTCGCAATAGCGAGTTATAAAGTCAGAATTGCATAATATAAAGTTGCAATTGCGTGTTATAAAGTCAGAATTGCGAGATATAAACTTGCAATAGCTAGATATAAAGTCAGAATTGCGAGTTATAAAGTCAGAATTGCGAGATATAAAGTCAGAATTGCGAGTTATAAAGTCAGAATTGCGAGATATAAACTCGCAATAGCGAGATATAAAGTCAGAATTACGTGATATAAAGTTGCAATTGCGAGTTATAAAGTCAGAATTGCGAGATATAAACTCGCAATAGCTAGATATAAAGTCAGAATTGCGAGATATAAAGTCAGAATTGCGAGTTATAAAGTCAGAATTGTGAGATATAAACTCACAATTGCGAGTTAAAAAGTCAGAATTACTTTATAACTCAGAACTTTATATCACGCAATTCTGACTTTATATCACGCAATTCTGACTTTATATCTCGCAATTCTGACTTTATATCTAGCTATTGCGAGTTTATATCTCATAAACTTGCAATAGCGAGATATAAAGTCAGAATTGCGTGATATAAAGTTGCAATTGCGAGTTATAAAGTCAGAATTGCGAGATATAAACTCGCAATAGCTAGATATAAAGTCAGAATTGCGAGATATAAAGTCAGAATTGCGAGTTATAAAGTCAGAATTGTGAGATATAAACTCACAATTGCGAGTTAAAAAGTCAGAATTACTTTATAACTCAGAACTTTATATCACGCAATTCTGACTTTATATCACGCAATTCTGACTTTATATCTCGCAATTCTGACTTTATATCTCGCTATTGCGAGTTTATATCTCATAAACTTGCAATAGCGAGATATAAAGTCAGAATTGCGTGATATAAAGTCAGAATTGCGAGATATAAACTCGCAATAGCGAGATATAAAGTCAGAATTGCGTGATATAAAGTTGCAATTGCGAGTTATAAAGTCAGAATTGCGAGATATAAAGTCAGAATTGCGAGATATAAAGTCAGAATTGCGAGATATAAAGTCAGAATTGCGAGTTATAAAGTCAGAATTGCGAGTTATAAAGTCAGAATTGTGAGATATAAACTCAAAATTGCGAGATATAAAGTCAGAATTGCGAGTTATAAAGTCAGAATTGCGAGATATAAACTCGCAATAGCGAGATATAAAGTCAGAATTGCGTGATATAAAGTTGCAATTGCGAGTTATAAAGTCAGAATTGCGAGATATGAACTCGCAATAACTAGATATAAAGTCAGAATTGCGAGATATAAAGTCAGAATTGCGAGTTATAAAGTCAGAATTGTGAGATATAAACTCACAATTGCGAGTTAAAAAGTCAGAATTACTTTATAACTCAGAACTTTATATCACGCAATTCTGACTTTATATCTCGCAATTCTGACTTTATATCTCGATATTGCGAGGTTATATCTCATAAACTTGCAATAGCGAGATATAAAGTCAGAATTGCGTGATATAAAGTCAGAATTGCGTGATATAAAGTTGCAATTGCGAGAGAGAAAAAGTCACAATTACCTTTTTTATATTTTTTATTCTGTTGCGGAAACAAGCTTCCATACATGGCCCCTTTTCTGTCTTAGCTTAGCTTTTGATTCTCTTGCACACATTTTAAAATTGACCATTTCTTTTCACAGGACCTGAGAAACCCCCGGTTTGCATACAAGAAGGAGGGACAGAGCGATTTGGAGGTGTTTGAAATAATGTCAAAGTATGCGTTCCCTCTCTCCCACAACCTGGTACGACTTCTTGAAAACACCCACACATGACACTTGCGTGAGGATGTCCTATACACACCATAGCGCACTAGCTGACGATGTTTCAATGTGTTCAATGATACACATTCCTTCTCTTCCCTTAGCCTCTCTTTGCCTTTAAATACCGAGAGAAGTTCCCAGAAGATGGCTGGAAGATCTACGACCCAGTCGCTGAGTACAAGAGACAGGTAAGAACTGTCTTCACCACTCACCATATGCAAAATATGTAATCATTTTGGTATTGCAGTATGTTCTGATGTCGATGTTGTGGGTGATGGCAGGGTCTTCCAAACGAGAGCTGGATCATCAGTAAAGTGAACAGCAGTTATGAGGTGTGTGAGACGTATCCTGCTCTGCTGGTCCTGCCTTCAAACGTCACAGAGGACGAACTGAAGAGAGTGGCGGCCTTTAGGGCCAAACGGCGTTTCCCTGTAAGAAGTTTTTTTATTTTTTTATTTTTTTATCTTGTTTAACAGTTACGTTTTACTTTACAACGGGCCTTTGTTTGGCCAATTGAAATATCCTCAAGCAGCATCTGTATTGTCATCAGTGCTATTATAGTTAACGATAACGCGTTTGATTCAGTACAGGCATGGTTTGCAGTGTGTGTGTGTGTGTGTGTGTGTTCACTACTTACTGCTTCTAATGTGTGTGCTCTAACTTGGATGGGTTAAATGCATAGGACAAATTCCGAGTATGGGTTACCATACTTGGCCTTCACATGTCACTTTCACATAAAGCTGTGATATCAAGTGGTTGTATACTTACTTTTTATTGGCCATCTCATTGACACCATTATTTATAAATTCAGACCGATTTGCAAATACGGAACACACTCGAAAACGAGAGACGGTATTTATCGCGTGAACATCGCCGTAACCAATCAGAACGCTATGGAGGCAGTTTTTAACTATGGTTTTAAATATTAAATGCTGTTTTATTTGTTCTCTCATGACCATCTTCTTAAACGTAATCACATTCCCTCAGGTGCTGTCCTGGATTCACCCTGAGAGTCAGGCCGCTATAGTGCGCTGCAGTCAGCCACAGGTGGGCCCGTCAGACCGTCGCTGCAGGGAGGATGAACGGTACCTTCAGACGATACTCGACGCCAACGCTCAGTCTCACAAGCTCTGCATCTTTGATGCTCGCCAATGCACTGTGGCTGACACCAACAAAGTAAGAAACTGTATTTTAAAAAACAAATACTGCAGCCAGTGTTGGGGGTAATGCGAGTTACGTAATCAGATTACTTTTTACAAGTAACTTGTTAAGTAACGCATTACTTTGAAATTTACAACAAGTTACTTCGTTTTTCCATTTATTGCCTGACATCTGTTCTGTCCCCATGTTGAGAGAAATCGTGATTAAGGTGCAGAGTCGTTGTGTGCGCCGTGTGTAAACATTATGGTTATTGTAGTTCTAGACTAAATGTGAGCATTTACTTTACAAAAACAGATTCAGCAGTCCTCAAAATGATTAAAAACTGTAAAATGCTAACTCAAAATATACAAACCATGAATAATGGAATGTTCAATTATTAATAAAAAAAAATAATTCAATTACTAAAAAGCAAACAAACAAGCCTAGCCCAGGTGAGGAAAAATTAACGCAAAAGTAATGTAACATTACTTTCCATAAAAAGTAACTAAGTAATGCAATTAGTTACTTTTGTAGGGAGTAACACAATATTGTAACTCATTACTTTTAAAAGTAAATTTCCCCAACACTTTTATTCAGGAAGGACACGTTAAATTGATCAGAAGTGACGGTAAAGACATTTAGAATGTTACAAAATTATTAAAAAAAAAATATTAAGCATCACTACTGTTTTCAACATTGATGATAATAAGGCTATGAAAGAAATGATAGAAAGCTCATAGATGGGCAATGTCAAAACATTACAGCATCATGTGTGATGACCATCTTGTGCCAGCAACAAACCCCACTACTGTACCAGATTTTCTGGAATGACTGATATGTGGCTCCACATTTATAGACCAAAGATGGAGGATATGAGAATGAGAGTTTCTACATCAATGTGGAGCTGAACTTTCTGGAGATCCCCAACATACATGTGATGAGAGAATCCCTGAGGAAACTCAAGGAGGTGGTGTATCCTGCCATCGACCAACAACACTGGTTCTCATCCGTGGATTCTACGCACTGGCTGGAATACATCAGGGTGAGAATCTGGATTATGTCACTACACCATGTTCGTTTTTGAAGCCATGATCAAGTCAGGTGGTCATTATATCCTGACTTTCATACTCAGGATTTTTCATTGATGTTTCTGTTCTGTATGTTTTAAAATATTTCTTTCACTTTAATTTACAAGCAAGCAATTCATTGGCTGATTCTGTAAAGAGGCTTGTTGAAGTAACCTTCTGGGGCTGGATTCACGAAAATCTTCTAAAGAAGAATTTCTGAAGATAAATTCCAAGAAGTTCATATTTCAAGTGAAATTATTTCAAAATCATGCATTACTCTCAATAAAAAAGTACCTAAGTAACGTGTAAGTAGCGTTATGTTTATAAGTGCAAGCTACTTGTACATATATGTCGTCTGCCACTTTAAATGCTCGAGCAGGGTAGATTCTGATTGGCTGTCAATGTTTTTAATGTTCATCAGCGGGTAAAAAAAAATTTTCTGAAAAAGATTTCAGCAATATAATTTCTCTGTGAAAAAATAAATGAAAAGTATTTCTTAAAGGTACAGCCTCACTGTTTTCTCTGTAGCTCTTGCTAGCAGGTGCGGTTCGCATCGCAGACCGAATCGAGTCGGGTAAGACGTCAGTGGTGGTGCACTGCAGTGATGGCTGGGACCGCACGGCTCAGCTCACCTCTCTGGCCATGCTCATGCTGGACGCGCACTACCGCTCGCTCAGGGGCTTCCAGGTGCTGCTGGAGAAGGAATGGCTGAGCTTCGGACACCGCTTTGCTTCGGTCAGTAACATTCTGCATATAAGGGAAAACACACACTGCATTGAATGTGTACCAACATCTCACTGTATCTTCCTCTACCTCTGTCTTTCTGTCTGTTAGCGTGTGGGACATGGAGATGGGAATCACGCAAACTCTGAGCGCTCGCCTCTCTTTGTGCAGTTCATCGACTGTGTCTGGCAAATGACACGACAGGTGAGGAAAAAGTGACAAGTGGAGCTGAGAAAAAAAGAAAAACGAAACGCGTATGATACGACGTTATTATATCAGCCTTTTACAAGTTTTCTCTTTTGTTCTCTCCATAGTTTCCCTCTGCATTTGAATTCAATGAGCTGTTTCTGGTCACGGTGCTTGATCACCTCTACAGCTGCCTGTTTGGGACGTTTCTCTACAACAGCGAGCAAGAGCGAGTCTCGAAGGCAAGAACAGATGCGTGCAACTGTTATGCGCGTTAATGTCACTTGGTTTTAGTGCCTGTTTACACCTTGTCACTTTATGCGTTTTCTGTTTTTGGATAGCTGTCAGATCGTGAAAAGACCAGGTGTAAATGCCCTCCGAAATGCTTTCGGATTTAAAAGGGACCCGTTATGGCCCTTTTTACAAGATGTAATAGAAGTCTCAAGTGTCCCCAGAATGTGTCTGTAAAGTTTAAGCTCAAAATACTCCACAGATCATATTATACCATGTTGTAAATTACCATTTTTGAGTAGAAGGAAAAACATGCTGTATCTTTAAATGCAAATGAGCTGCTGCACCCCAGAAGAGGTTGTGCGTCAGGTTATGATTATCATCTCTATCATCTCGTTACGCTCACGTGACACTGCAGTTCTTCATCATGATGAAAGTTTATTATCTGCATGCGTTTTAAAGCCATATCAGTCCAAACTTCTGATATTTAGATTTCTGAGCACACACATCAGAAGCACGCGCACAGAAAGCTGGATGTCAGACGGCAGGTCCCGTGAGAAGTAAACCAAGTTCTCTTTCACGTCTTATTGCGCTTAAAGGTGCAATGTGTGATATTTCTGAGGATCTATTGACAGAAATGCAATATAAGATCCATAACTATGTTTTCAGTGGTGTATAAAGACCTTACTTAATGAACCGTTATGTTTTTATTACCTTAGAATGAGTCATTTATATGTACATAACGGCGGCCACCCCTTCTATGAAGGTCGCCATATCGTGACGTCATGTTTCTACCGTAGCCGACAGCGAACAGACAGCGCTACAGAGCGCGTTTCATCACTAACTTGAATGAGAAGCAGCAGAAAAAGACGTGGCTTCCTACGTCGGCCACCGTAGCCTCTCATTCGAGTTTGAAATTTCAAGGAAAGGCCGCGAATTATTGATCGATTGCAATTCGCAAATCTCACCACTAGATGCCGCTAAAAATCACACACTGCACCTTTAAACTGTCAAATACACACAAGGTTATGTCAAAAACATGTGAATACCTCTTCAGCAAGCTGACGTGTAAAATCCTTTAAATAAAACTGAAAGTAAGTCACTGATGATAAATAAAACGCAGCTCATATCTGTTGCTTTGGTTGACTTGAACTGGAATTTAAGTGACCAGGTGTAGACAGGGCTAAAGGGCTTAAAGTAATTCTGTCATGATTTACTCACCCTCATGTCATTCCATTCTGATTGCGCAGGAGGTTTACAGTAAGACCGTGTCTCTGTGGTCATATGTGAACAGCCAGCTTGAGGAGTTTACCAACCCGCTGTATGTGAACTACGAGCACCACGTTTTATATCCGGTAGCCAGTCTGAGACATCTAGAGCTTTGGGTCAGTTATTATGTGCGCTGGAATCCTCGCATGAGGCCACAGGTGAGCAGGGGATGCGGAAGATGATGGTTGACCTAATGTTTAATAACTCATCATTCCACATGTGTTTCAGTGGAAGTAGGTGAAAATGTGTTTTGTGAACTGGTTGAACTGTAAAGTGAAATAATAGTAAAAAAAAAAAAAAAAAATCTTTTTTTTAAATGGAACAGTTTATTGAACCTTTAGACAAAATATTTTTTTAAAGAATTCCATGTGTTGTTTTTTTTGTGTGTTTTTTTTTTGTATCATATTTGATACATCATACTCAAGGAGGGAGAAAACATCTCATATTTGCTTAGGCCAAAACTAATAAAAAACATGCATTTTGGCGCAGTTGCATTTATATAAATATAATTTATATGTATATGAGTAAAAAGTAAGAAAGAATTCTGATTGCTTGTAATGTAAATAAATGTAAATTATGTACATAAAATGCATATACATATCAATAGACACTAGATCATTCAATAATATGTCTTAGTAATATATGTAAATCATAAGTTGCTTCAGTCCAGTAAGTGTTCATCTTGAAATATTACTAAAAATATAAAAGTTATCACGTTTACTTTATGAGTCATTAAAGATTTCACAGCAAAAATACGTGAACCACGACCTGAAGATGGACTTTTTTAGAATTACCCTTTTACTTGATAAAAAAAAAGTTCAAACTATCAATCAGACGACAGAAGTCATGTACCGGATTGTGTGCAACAGGTTTTGTTCGTTTATAATTTAGAGGCCTTAGAAGTTTTCATATCAAATTTTCATAGGATTTCTTGCATTAAGACAAATCTAAGGATTTCCATAAAATGTTATTTTATTATTTAAATACATGCCAAAACTTATCTTTTTGACCATTTATTTTAGACCTTACATATATACAGATGTAAGATATATATATATATATATATATATATATATACATATATATATATAATAGAAATATGAGATATTATATATTATGAGATTACATATATCCCAACAGAGTTATATTTTATTTATATGATATTATTTGCTTCACTAAAAATCCTGAAATGTTGTTTGTTTTCCAACATTTAATGGGAATTTAAGTTCACACTATTGAATGTATTTATTTATTTATATATACATTTTAATTAGATTTTTTTAATGTGTAGTAACCTTTATTTTTCATTTATTTAATTGTTTTATGAAGGGGTGGTATTTGGGAAACCTGTTTGGAAATGATCATTAGTGTGCACCATAATGTAGGAGTAAGCGGCACGTTTCTGCATTCCACTGCAATGCTTTTCTATTGTTTTCCTATATAAACGTGCTACTCTGACATGCATTCGCCATTTGATTTACAATGCAGTTAATACTGCCATTGGATACTTCACATTTGGGAGCAACAAATGAACTTGGTTGCTCAGGTCAGCTGAATTTTAATTAGATAAAGAAAATATATATACGAAACATTTGTACTATTGTTTTTATCTCCTGCTTGAACTTAATATAACTATTTTTTGGAGTACAGAGTCCCTTTTTTTGCATTTCGATTAAGAAAATATAAAAGGGCAATTTAACAATTATTTATCAATGCATTATTTATTGTTACATTTGACTTTTATATGTATTTATTTATATATACATTTTAATTTGACCTTTTTATTTTTATTATTTGGTAATTATCTTGTAATTTAATTGAAATTTTACAAAAGTTGAAAATGCTGTGATGTAAAAACTTCACATTTAGTGAAACTATTGGCTCTTTTTTTACCCCTTGTCTGTCTGTCAGGTTCCTGTTCATCAGAGTCTGAAGGAGTTGTTGGTCCTGAAGTCTGAGTTGCAGAAGAAAGTGGAGGAGCTAAAACGAGATGCAGCTTCATCACATTCTTTCTCCTCTTCCTCAGAGCATGAAGGCATACCCATGCAGACTACCGTCTGAGCATTTGGTCATGAGTGCCATCTAAAGGCCATGAAGCCAATGGCTAAATCCCGTAGCACTCCATTCAACAAACATTTTCCACATAATGAGTTTTCTATGCATAACTTTTTGAAGGGTATTTTTATTTGTTGGGTGTAAAAATGAAAATTGCACATTTGGTTGATGATTTTGACATCTGAGCTTCATCAAGGGATGGGTTTCAAGCATAGGATTTTTTTTTTTTTTTTTTTTATCAATTTTTGTAATTAACAATAAAATGTAATCCAGAACAAAAACATACCTGAATATACCAGTGGCTTTGGCAAGAATGTTCTTGCTCTTTTATTGCCTCCAAGAATTACTACTAATTAAAATGTAACATAATTCAGAATCATGCATAATATAAACTTGCTCTGTGGTAGCATATTTATTTTACACATAAACTGCCACCTTCAGATAAACTATTATTATTTTAAATGCAATTCAATATTACTATGACATAAGAATTGTAAGAATACTAAAAGTTGCCTAATGCATACATATTTTATTGTCTAGATGCATTTGTAATACCAATTTTTTACATTTTGTTTTATATACATTTTTATAATCTCTAATTTGTTATAAGCTTACATTTGTAATTGTGTATATTAATGTTGAACACAGAATTTTGTTGTATGAAGAAAGAAATCTTACAAAAACTGGTGTTATATCTGCTGCTTTTGGTAGTCCATTATATCTAATTTCTGATTTTTCTATCTGCAAATTTACTTTTAATTAGACAAAATATAGTTACTTAAATGTTTTTTTTTAAACCTTTTTTTTTTAAAGCATGGGTTTGAAGTACATGTAAATGCAATTTAAGCTAAATATTTATAATAAAACAAATAATTATTGTCAATCTTTGTCAAGCAAGCTACATTTAATCTTAAAAACAAGTATATCCTTGATGCATGGTTGTGGAGCAATAATATTATTTGATCCACTCAGGGATTCGAGTTTGACTTTAATTTTAATGTAACTTCACTTTATTTTGATTATATTACCATCTTTCTCTTTATGTAGGCCCTCGTCGTATTCATATGGCAGCCAAACTACCCCAATTTCTACTCCTCAACTCAGTATTATCACGCCCTAAACACTGTATAGTATGCAGTCTTAAATTGCTGAATACAGTTTCTCTATAGTGCACTGTAGTTCACACTCACACGTGGTTTGCCACAGACCTTTTTAACTTTTGTTGTTTTGACAGCAATTCCCGCCTTGTTTTTAAATAATGAGGCGTGTCTTAGGCTTTTATCCAATGCCGGCGCCCTTCTTATGAATATGTAAGTTAGTTTGACCAATCCACAGTTGTGGAGGCTGTTTTAAATGCGCGCCGGGACTAACCAATCAGGCAGGTCTCGTAGTGAGCTAGCGCGAGGCTGTGTGGTCTTCTATAGAGAGGAAGCGCGAGGCCGTTAGTGTGACTGACTGTGGAGAACAGACGACAGGACAAACATTTAAGAAGGTATCTATAAAACTCTCCATTTTAAACTATTAATTATTGCCTAATGTTCTTTTTTAAATCTTATTTTAATTATTGAAATCCTTTTTTTGTTACACAAACGATACTTTATGTATAACTAACCATTTTTTTCGTGTATAAACTGATTTACTGTGAAATGTTAACGGTGGTGTGTATTTTGTTTCTTTCTAAACCATTTAGATTTCCTTTAAGGTCCAATAAAACTACCTTTTTTGTCGGTTAAACCGAAGTTGGGTGACGAACGTGCTTTTAAAATGGCTGGCGATATAAAAATTTGCTTCAAACAAAACACGGGTTCCTACATGGCCTGAAAGTCTGTCGTGAAGTGCACCGTGTATCATGGCTGTGTTTGCTGTGTAATAGTTTCATATTTTAGCATATTTGCTGGTTAAAGAGAGCATTGAGCTGTTAACAGCAGCCAATGCCAGTCATGGCTGGTTTGACTCTGCCTTTGTTGCAAACGGGTTTGTGCCGGGCGCGAATTTGCGAATCCTACTATGGTGAAGCGTTGGCTCATGAATATTAATTAATTCGATGACGCTGCTACGTAAAGTCTCTACAGCGTGACTTGACTTAATATACAACGAACGCCTTCACTATAGTAGGATTCGTTAATTCCCTTAACGCCCACCTAACTGCGTGTACATGGCAACCAATCAATTAGCCATGCGGGGAGAACGTCACTGTGCGTAATTAATATTCATGAATCATGTCTTAAACCTTCACGGTAGTAGGATTCGTGATTTGGCGTGCAGTGTGAAGCTGGTAAAACTTTACAAAAGCTTTCCTCACGGCACTTTGTGTTTAATGGACGACTTTTAAAATGTCGACTTTGACAAGTTACTCGCTAAATCATGACCTCGAAGTGTCTCTTGTGAAAATGGGGGGTGCAAGTCATTGTTCCTCGCCGCTGATAGAGGCCATTTTAATGAATAGCGTCTGATTGAGGAGACGCGGTTAGTCATTCGCTCTCTTCACACAATGCCTGCCTTTAAATTAGTCACGCTTCTAAATGACGCTTATTTGGGAAATAAGCAATAATTTGCAGCAATTACATTTAAAAATAAAATTTAGTTTCTGTCATTAATTTGCATTTCACAACATGAAACGTATAAAAATAAACGGTGCTTGACGGGCCTGGCACCTCGGGCGACGTGCGTTAAGAATAAGTTACATATTTTATCCCTAAGGTTATTTTATTTTATTTTTATTTTTTTGTTGAATAACTTATAAATCTTTAAAGGCAGACCCAATGTGAGCTGTGAGGGTGGTAATCGATGGTATGCTTCTGTTGAAGCCATCAGCCCACATGAATTCAGTTCAATCATTACCCATGATTCTGCTAAAAAAAAAAGTCCTCCAGTCAGATAATCGAAACAAACCGCACCAGAATAACTTTTTAGCACCTGCCCGCTCCCATGAAGCACTGCGGATGACGTTATAGTCAATCTTCCTAAGATTATGAGGCCACGTGACTTGATGTATTAAAAAAAAGTGCACCGATAAATAATACAAAAATACTGCAAAATTCCATTAAAAATGGTCAATTTTGATGACATGTCCCATGGACAATGTTGAATGAAAAGATGCATTTTATGTGCACTGAAACTGTGGCACCTAATCATTTGTGGTTCTCTCAGTAACATGCATGCTTTTTTCTTTTTTCTTAAATTATCTGTGTACTTTTAGGTGTGTTGATATTTGAGTGACTTCATAATAATGGCAAAGGGTGAACCAGGGAAGCCCAAGGGCAAGATGTCCGCCTATGCCTATTTTGTGAAGACGTGTCGTGAAGAGCACAACAAGAAGAACCCAGGTGTCTCTGTTAACTTCTCAGAATTTTCCAAGAAGTGCTCTGAGAGATGGAAAGTAAGTAGATTATTCCTATCTCTGTGTCTATCTCCAGAAATCAATGTAAAATGAATAAAAAGGTTACCACTGGGATCTTGACCTGTCATTTGTTGCAGACTATGTCACCAAAAGAAAAGACTAAATTTGACGACCTGGCCAAAACGGACAAGGTCCGATATGACCAGGAAATGATGCACTACAATCCAGGAAAGAAAGGTCAGAAGCAGAAGAAGGATCCTAATGCTCCAAGGCGGCCAGCGTATGTTTTCTGTTCTTTATTCCATCCAGAATTATTTAAAACGAGCTCTAGAAATATGGTCCTATGTGGTAGTTACATAATTGTTTCTCTGCTTTTTCAGGTCTGGATTTTTCCTGTTCTGTTCAGAGCAGAGGCCTGGTATCAAGGCTCAGTGCCCCAGCCTGGGCATTGGAGATGTAGCCAAGAAACTTGGAGAGATGTGGAACAATCTGTCTGACTCTGAGAAGCAGCCCTTCCTATCCAAGGCCAACAAGCTGAAGGACAAGTATCAGAAGGTGGAGAATGACCTCTCAAATGTTGTCCTCTATACAGTTTGAATAGTGGTTGAAGAATGAATGACTTGGGGCTGCCCCCCGACTAAAGTTTTTTTCTAGCTGATTAGTAGGCGTTCATTTAAGCCATTAGTCGACTAATTGCACATCTATTTAATTTCTTAATCATAATAGGCTATATATTACAATATATATTTATGAACGTGTCAGAAAACAGCAAGGAGACATTTTAATTGTTTATTAATAAACTAGTGTTTTCTGAGGCAGTGTTGGCTGAAAGATGTTGATGCTGACTCGCCATCTCCACAGTAGTGGATGTGCCTTTAGAGAGAAATGGACCTTTTAATATGGGTTACATAATCAGAGTATTTGTTTTCATATTGGTTCATTTAGAAGTAGACATTTCAAACTTACTGATCACGCCGGCGCCTCCATGTCATGCAGTAAAGCGCACTACACTTCCACACTTTGCATGCACACTTGGATATGGTTCAGATTTGCAGTTCACATTTATTTAGGTCAACATAAGAGCGAGCGGCCAAGTGAAGTTGCTACTTGCTTGTTTCAAATGAGGAACCATATTTGAGGTCGACGGGTGAACATTTTGATTTCCTGCCCAAAGTTGTGTAATTACCACAAGGACACGCTGTTAATGTTCTGTGACTGTGACTTCGCCACTTCTTGCATGACTTTTAGGGGGCAGTCCTAATGACTATATAAACAGTAATAATGTGTTGTTTTTTTTTTTATATATATATATATATATACATTTTTAAAGTGTAATTTTATTCCTGTGATGCAAAGCTGAATTTTCAGCAGCCATCCATTAGTCCAGTCTTCTGTCACATGATCTTTCATAAATCATTCTAATATGCTAATTCAAATATTGCTGCTCAACACATCAACGTTAAACAGTTGTGAAACGGATTTGTTGTTAAATAGACCCCATACCTCTGAACGATAGTGTACGCTAATATTTGTATTCATGGTTTCCACATAAAACGGCACAACTGCCTTCCTGTCATTGAGAAGTATGTGTTTTAAATTGTTGCAGTGTTTCACAATATTGCTGTTTTTACTGTATATGATCAAATGCAGCCGTGGCGAGCATAAGAGACCTCTTTCAAAAGCCTAAATCTTACAACCCCATACTCTTAAACCGTTGTAATTCTCAATTTCTCATGTCGTAATTTTGCTCTCTCAGGATATGGCGGACTACAAAAGAAAGGGAGAAAAAAGCGGAGGGGCGTCATCTGCCAAATCCAAACCCAAGGTTGAAGATGATGACGACGAAGATGAAGACGACGAGGAGGAAGAAGAGGATGATGACGATGACGACGATGACTAAAGAACTTGTTTCCCCCTAATTGAGCAGTAAGTTATTTGTTCGCTGCCAATTAGTTTAAGTCTAAGAGGTCTTGATGTCAAGAAACTTTTCAAGGTCTTGATGTCAAGGCTGCTATACACTGATCACCAGTAGACAAGCCCAATGCATGCAAGCTCTGACTTCAGACAACCAAATTCTCAATGCCGGGTTTGCTGGTGGTCCTGTTACAGCTTGCTATTAAACTGCATTGGCAAAAGCAAAATATTTCCACAGTTCGACAATAAACAAAGTGGTAGCAGTACATACTCTTTTTAAAACTATTTAAAGTGGTGTGTTTCTGTATGGCTGTTGACTTAAAGTTCTTTTTTTTTTTTTTTTTTTCTATTCTCCCAGCTTTCAAAATGCACAATTTGTGGATAGATTTAAGGTTTCATTTTTCCGTTCGGCCACATAAGCTTCCTGCGTTGTTGAAAGGTTGTTTGTGATGTGCGGTTATATTATTATTTGTGTAATTTTGAATGATTACATTGATAATTTTATGTGTGGAGAGTCTGTGGGGACATTTTTCAGCTTTAACCGGAAGCAAATGATCAAATGCTGGGAAAGCTCTTATTTGCACCTTCAATTGTTACTTTTCTTTTCTTTCTCTCTGGTTTTTTTTTTATTTTATTTTTTTTATGTATAGGTGACACTGTGATTTGAAATAAACATGGCATTTTTAGATCTCAAATGATTCAAGTGACTTTATTGTCTGCAAAATGTTCAATGTAGTGTGTAAATACTTGGGGTATTTTGTCAATGTTATCAATAAAGTGATAAATGGTAGTTTCTTTTAAGAGTGCTCATTTAATTTGGATTTGTTGTTTTTTCCTCTATTTAATAACATTATCTGAGTGCAATGACTGCAGTGAACCACTAGATGTCAAAGGGCACCAATTGCAAAAGCTGTGCATTTAACAACCTAGAGAAGACAAAATCAGTGTGAAAATAGTATGTTAAACAGTAAATTAAAAGTACCCAGAAGGCCTACTAACAAAGCTTTGTCTAGTCCAGTGGATGTTTTACTGTCCCATGAGGATTTATGAATGGCAGTGCCATTGCAAACCAATGACTGTGTGTCTAAATTACACTTACTACACCTATTCATACTATAAAATACAACTGTTTCCCTTCATAATGGTCGTGAAGTACATGTTTGATTTGATCACTTGTTTACTTTTCTAAGGGTAATTTTGAAAGTATCTTGTATAGAAGCAGTTTGACCAATTATAAGGCAGGAAATTCCCAGAATGCAGAAAAATCAATTAAAAATGGCAGACGGCATAAGAAATGTTACATTACTATTTCATTCAGTAGCAAGTCGATCAAATGTAATTACAATTACACATGGTTAATGCAGCTGTATGAAAACTGAGGAAAAGAGTTTCTCATGACATGCTGAATGTAAAATTGCAATGCAATTTATATTCTTTTTTTTTTTTTTACATGTAAGGTAAATTAAATGTGTAAAGGTGTGCACAATTTACAGTTGCTCTATATACAAAAAAGGCATTTCAAAAGGAATCGGCGCAATCTTATGTTTGTCCAAATGGTGAAACTTCTCTCAGATTTTTTTTTTTTTTTTTTTGCTGTTCAAGTGATTTCAAATTGGTTTGAAAGTGTGTGTGAACAGTGCATACACTGTTGACATTGGACTGCCTTTATTATATATATATATATATATGTATGTGAATGCACAAAGTCGGCATGAAACGGAAGTTGAGTCTTTTCTTCCCTATTGTGATGTATATCGGAGTAAAACGTCTCTTGTTACTCACCGTGACCCTGGTTCCCTGAGAGGAGGGAACGAGACATTGCGTCATAACTGACGCTAAGGGGGAAACTCCCTTTTTCCTAGAATACTGAAGCCCAATAGAGTTGGGTATGACATCACTTTGTAGGCCAAAACACACAAACGAGTTAGCCTTTTAGCAATTCCGGTTCCATCGTCCCAAAGTCAATGGGGATTTTGGTTAAATGGCTGAAATAAGGTCTGTGGTGAACACAAGCTCAAGACACTTTCACGTTTTATTCTACGACATAAAATACATCAGTATTACCCCACACGTGATTTCTTTTCAAGCTGTTACATGTCTTGAAAAAGTCAGTCGCTAACAAGTGGCTAAATAGGACTACAGAGACAGTCGGGGAGATTAAACTCACTTTTTGTCGAGGGAGCCAGTGTGATGCTAACTGCCGATTGGCCTACAAAGTGACGTCATACCTGCACCACTCTATTGAATGGTGCCGTGCGCATCGTGACGGCCAATGACGTTGAAGCACACGAAATAAGGACGGAAACTCCCACTATATAAACCACAGCTGACGTCATTGCCTCGGAATCTTTTGCCTGAGAGAACCATGGGTGACCATGCTGCCAAATACTGAGCGTAATGTAGCAGCATGTCTCATTCCCTCCTCTCAGGGTACCAGGGTTACGTTGAGTAACCAGAGACGTTCTCTTTCGAGGTCGGTCTCTCGACATAGCGTCATAGCTGACGCTAAGGGGACCATATAACATCATGCCGTGTTATTAGCGAAGTCCAACTCGCTGAGGCGGAGCATCGGCCAATAAACTTTCATCAACGTCAGATAAAGGCGCAAGCTTAGTGACGTGACAATAAATGCATCTCAATATAACATGGCAAAAACCATACATACCAGACGGTGAACATAAGCAACAGATAGTGCTTATAAATCGCCTATGCGCTTCCCACAAGCGACTGCTATTAAGAGCGCTGTAAAGAGAGCAGGCGTGACTCCACTGTCTCCAGTGGTTAAAACGGCCACATAAACTTTGAGTGTGGATGGTATCCAGCCATCATCTAGTCGCTCTTAAAATGCGAGTATGACTGGCCCGGGACTTCACTCTTTACACCATTTCTCAAACACTCCACCTATGGGCATATAAGCGCCTAGTCGAAGGGGCACGTGCCTCGGTGATTGTGTTTAGTAAGCAGTTGTGGCAAACCTTGCACCACTAGCGGGCTCCACTCATACAGGTTCCACAGCTCTGGACTGGGGTGCCATATCGTGCCCCGCTCTTGGGGACAGGAGGTCTCTCCTCAATGGGACAGCCCACGGGTGCGCCACCAATAATTCCATCAGCTCCTGTTAACTATCTTAAAGTCACTGATTAGCATATTCTGTCATGATAGTCTATAAATCTCTAGTGTGGGAACTGTTGTAAGAGTGACATGCTGTTGCATTTGTGTTACGTAGGCTATTGCAATACATTTAAAAAGGACGGATGCGACAGCTTGAGCAGACTCGCAAATGTGCTCTACTACAACAACTCTTCCTCTTCTCATGGACCCTTTGTTTGCGTGTTCCCCGTGGCGGGTTTATGTAAATTTTAGGGTTTACAATGTCACTAACCCGGGAGGAGGCTCGTGTAGTTCCTGTCAGTTGTTCGTTGCAGTCCTTAAAAAGCAATTTCTGTTAAAGGAAATCCCTCCCTTTGCTTTGAGCATTGTAACTTTGCAGATGTTGTTTGAGCTGAGCATAAAACTAAACACACTAACTAAAGTTAGAAAAGTCAAATCATAATAAACTCTGTGAAGTTGTACACGTTCATTCTCTGAAATATATTTCAATGATGTAGTCGTTTTTTTAATTGCCATCCTGCTTGATAGAATACCTTTCCTTAATAACAGTTCTTCTGGTATGTGGAGAAAAGCAATGTGTCAAAAGTCTGTGAAAAGCCCTGTGGATATTCCCATGAGAACTGAACCAAGCCATTCATATTTAATGTGATGTCACCTCAAGTGTTGGTTTTATACTGCAAAAAAGACATTAGCAAATAAAAGGACCAATGGAATTACAAACTACCAGCAACATACAGAATGCCTATACCACACACACAGAGAGTGAGAGAGGCACAGATACAGCCCCAAAATGTATTTGAACCTTTGAGGCATATTTAAAAATACATGATTGCCATTGCATTAGATGATAAAGCAATCCAAGTGGAATTGAACTCATGGAAATCAAGGCCTAGAGCACGTTTCAAAGCATTCTGTACCAAATCAAATTGACTAAATGTCTATAAACCGTTGTTCACAAGCTGCACACACAATAAAGCTCTTATTGTTTTGTCTTATAAAATATCCTGTTACTATTTCAATTTGAGAAACCACTGCCAACGAGTGAACGGATCAAACCGAATCACGAACAATTTCAAACCTTTTGGCAAACCCGTTTGAATGATTAAATCAAAAGATTAGATACAAATAAAAACATATTTCTTGTGCTAAAATCTGATAGAAAACACACGTGACATGATCGCTGAAATATTATCAGGTAAAATGATTCCCAGCTCGATACGGTAATCTCCAACGTCAGACGAGGATTGATTAGTAATATTTTCACTGCTCCGTGAAAAAAATGACGCCTCTGTGTGAATGCATAGCAAATTTTGGATCTAATAATTGAACATGCTCACCTCCTCTTTTTTTAATGCATATGAATGACTTCACAGTCAACATGACAATCTACAGTACTGATAGACTATCAATATTTTGATACTATATTCAATATTGAATTCACTTTCTCACTGTCAGGATATGCATCTAGTTATGCTTTCACACACGTCTCGTCTTCTGCAACGAATGGATTTAATATCACATAGGCCTAATTTATGCTCCATATATTTTAGCCATATAAAGCCTTTCATCATTTAATGATCAAAACTTTGCTGAAAAACTGGTTACGTAATTTTCCACATGCGTTGTGTCATCTGATTTTTATCAAATGTAATGTTTTTTTGTATAATTCTAAAAAACGTCCACTGTCTGGTTGTGGTACACGTCTTTTTTGCTGTGAAATATTTACATATTTTTAAAGTAAACGTAAGAATAGCTTTTATATTGTTAGTAGTATGGATTGAAGCAGCTTATGTTTACTTGGTTAGCCATACATTATTGATTAGGAATGTTTATTTGTACATCTCTCAATCATCATTGTATTGCATTATGTTATGCTTAATATTAATATTAAATATACATATTATTGGCAGATATAGAGTGACAACTGTAGTCTGTTATACTGTTACAAAAATCTCACAAGCTATCAGAATTTCATCTTACTTTTTGGATCAAATTGCATATTTTAGCTCAGTTTGGGCCTCTGAATAAAACTGATGTGTTTTTTCCCCCCTAGAGTATGAGCTCCATATTCGCACTATATCATTCTGGGCCTATATGAGCCAAATATGATACAAAACATAAAACAATATACAAACTTTTTCGATTTTTTGAATACTTTGTCTAAAGGTGCAATCAATTCTTCCATTTAAAAAATATATAATCTGCATAGTGTCAGTGGTTATTTAGTTTGCAACAAATAAATCTGAAACATTCTCCATCAGGAGGGTTAGGAATAAAGACAAACTCAAACATCACATTATCACAAGCCCCATTTGTATCAGATCATGAAGCTACATGCTAACACTAATGATGTAAGGGTTTATTGTTGTAATCTGCATATAGGAGCGTGTTTGCATGTTGTCGCCATGGATTTGAGCTTTCCTAAATTTCCCAAATCTCTCACCCTCCAGTCTCCCCCACCCCACCCCCCTCCTGTCTTCCATTGTAATTCAGTGCATCAAAGCTGCCACATAGTAGATGGACTGGAGCATAAAGTAAGCTAGCACATGACCAATTATTTGTCGAAAGCTCATTTTCACATCATTATTGCCTGGCAGGCTCATATCTGGATTAGATTTAATGCCCTGACGGATACGTTGTGGAATCCTTTACTTAAAAGTACATTAGCCTGCTCGGAAGAACTTATTAATAGCATGTCACTCCAGGCTGCATTTTTTAGGTCATAGACAGATTTGAAATGTGAAATAATTGATGCGACTTGTTACAAAATCTGAAATATAATGCATAACTCACACTGTTGCTCTTGTGCAGCTGATTGTGTAATGTGTATTGTGCTCTGGCTGGGTGTTTAATGGCTTTATTGACCGGAAGACCCCGTGCTCCTGTCATCACCTCGTCTGATTGCCTCTGGACTCATCCATTCATTCCCAAGAGGCTTTGCAGCTGCCCTGCACATATAGGTAGAATGAATCACCGTGGTGTAGAAACTCAGAAACTCTGAAAAATAAAGGTTCCAAAAGTTCGTTTTTTTTGCATTCATGCCATAGAACTTTTGTTCTAGATTATTATCTAGAATTATTATAGAATTGTGGGTTCCCCAAATAACCTCTCAGTGAAAAGTTCTTAAAATAACCTTTATTTTCAAGAGTGTATGTAGGCCTGATACTGAGAAATAATGTACAGACATTATTATAGGAAATGAATCCATTAATGCACATCCTATTTTTCATATTTTAAGACTGTACTATGATTTGATCATCCTATGATATGCATTGGCATTTTATTAAGCGTGCAGTCCTTCTGCTAGAGCTTCATGTGCTTCAGTATTTGCTTGCCTGCAGTGCGGGTTAATGATGCTCTTCCAGTGCTGGAGAAGATCAGTTGAAACTGAGGCGATGCGTTGCTGCACCCACCCCAAACAGAAAAATAACACAGGCTCATTGGAAAAACGTAGGCTACCTGTGGCAAAATTTTTGCAAAACGCAAAATACGTACCAATACGTACATATCACTGCAGTTTCCAACAGAAATGAACACTAGGGCAGTAAAACAGCAAGCACTTTTAATCGTTTTCATACACAATTATGATTACGGGGCAGATTATGGATTAATAAAGACTTGTTTTCACGCAGCTCCTTGCACAATATTATGTTATGACCGCAAAACACTTCTTGCATGATTTGTAAACGCTCGGTCAATCTGCAATGCAGAAAGCTCAGGTACAAATCCTGTGAAAGATGAGTCACGATAAAAGAGCTCAACTACAAGAGTTAAAAAACAAGCTAAAATGGCATGCAATTGTGTTTTTATGCCACATTTGATTTTGTTAAGGCTATCGGGTAGGTTTAGGGTTTAGTGTAGGTGTACGTTATTTTAAAACGTGATATGGAGCATTAAGCTTAGCGCCACTCACCTAACATTTCAATTCAGAACTGCGGTGATACGTACAAATACATATGTAATAAAATGTTGCCATATTCACGTTAATCTGTTCTGGAAAAAACTAAACCCGCTTTTAGCGCCACCCACTGGAAATTTTTACTTTGAAACTGTCGCGAAACGTTTTGCAAAAATGTTGCCACAGGTAGGCTACGTTTCTGGGCTGATTAGCTCCTAAAGGGACATGGAGCTGAAAAATAAGTTAATGCTTTTGCGTTCTCTCGCAAATGTTTTGCGTTCCCTCGAGAAACTTTGCGTTCGCTCGCAAAACCTTTTGAGCTCTTTGCGAGCGAAAGCAAAGTTTTTGTTTTCGTGAGGGAACCTAAAGTTTCTCGGTGGAACCAAAACATTTGAGAGAGAAAGTAAAGCATTGACTTATTTTTCCTCTCATCTCATATTTTTTTTCTTCACTATGTCCCATTAGTCTACGGTGAAGGGAGATAAATGCCGCTTCCTTTTCTTCTAGTTTTGATAATGCTCTCACTCACAAACTGGTCCAGTTTGTGGGTCATGACGTGATGCTAATTTTTTATCCTCTATCTATGAATTTATTTCAAAATATATTAAAATGCAATTCACATATATACAATGACTTGTTTTCCGTTAAGTTAAGGTGGTAATCATATTGAAGAAATCATATTGAAAATTATTTAAAGAAAATAAATATTGAGAAAGAAAGCCTTATTAAGTAGTTTGGTAGAATATTTTGTTATTTATATAAAAAAAGAAAAATAATATTTTTATTTAAAAAAATGCTTCACTTTTTATTTATTTTTTATCACACCTTTGTTGGCAAAATGTGATGCAATCAAGATGTAGAAACCTGTGTGTCAAGGTCAATAAGTCACTTAAAATATCAGATAATTTTACTGTTACAACATGGCAAGGTTTAAAATATTTTTAAAAGATACAAAAGATACACTCACATGTATTATAGGTGTAATGACAATTAATTTACTGGTTATTGAAGTGATTATTAAAATAGCATAAAAGTCAAAACCATATAAGAACTTGGCATGTGTTTTAATAAATGAATTAATGTTGTAATCCATCTGGACATATGATGCCATACAGAGAAAAACATTTCTTGCCGCATTGATTATCATGACTATAAATTGCGTATGCGATTGTTTCAGGCATTTAAAGGGTAATTAAGAGACCATCCAGTGGGAGAAATGACTCTCATGGATATCTAGACTTCAGAAGATCTACAACTAACAAGCCAAGAGCCTAACTTGAACTGACTGTGAAAAGCTCCTGTGGGTCGCCTGGGAAGCCATTCATATTGATTTCCCAAGTCTGTTTCTCCTTCTATGGCCTGACAAATTTGTAAAAGAGCCTTTGCTTCCCTCTTGAATACAAGTTACACATGTGATGTTCACAGCAGCAGACATCATTTTGTTTTGAGAGTGGATCACTGAACTGGCGTGAAAACAATACTCATGTGATATCAGTGAGAACATGATAGCGACCATTTATCTCTCTGTTATATATATATATATATATTACATCACAACATTTATTTCCATCAAGGGGTGCATTAATTTTTGGTCAAGATCTTGTATTGAGAACGCAAGAGTCGAGCACTCTGTAAAGTCTCCTCCAGCACATCCCAAAGACTTTCAATGAATTTAAGGTCTGGACACAGAGGTGCCGATTCATGTGTGAAAATGATCCTTCATGCTCCTCCTAACCATTCTTTCACAATATGAACCTTGATTAATCTTGACATTGTCATCCTGGAATATGGCCATGATGTGTCTTCCTACATGGTTGTTTAAGAAATGAAAAGCTACACACTCCATCAATTAGGGTTAGAAGAACTGTTGCCAAAACATATAACATGCTAGAAACATAATAATCCAACACATTCTCATACCTAAGGCGTCACTTTTTGTCACTTTCAACCATGCTTCAATATCTGACGCTCAAAGCACCCTTTAGCGTCCATATGTGACGCTTCGGTTATGGGTAGGTTTAGGCGTCATGTAACTGACGCTTTCGGAAGCGTCAATATCTGACGCTCAAAGCACCCTTTAGCGTCAATATGTGACGCTTCGGTTGGGTAGGTTTAGGTCTGTGGTAGGGTTATGCGTCTCATATGGACGCTAAAGGGTGCTTTGAGCGTCAGATATTGAAGCATGGTTGAAAGTGACGGTTGAATAATCACTGCAATAATTATCCAATCATAGAGTCTTAAGCATTTGTCTATTTGTAATCCAAACAGCGACTTTTTCATTTGGGTGGGCAGTGTATATAACAGCGGATGACTTTGCCACATTCTTCATAAATAAAACAACAACCATCAGCAGCCAATTCTCCACACAAACAAATCTCAACAGCAAACAAACACACTCTCCCCTCCTTCTCTCCGTTCTCGGAGGCAGAAGTCTCCAAACTCATGCATTCCAATCACCCTACTACCTGTCCTCTTGATCCTATCCCCACTCATCTCTATGAAGCCATTTCTTTTTCATTTGTACCTGCACTCACTCACATCATCAACACCTCTCTGCACACTGGTAACTTTCCCACAGTATTTAATCAGGCTCTGATAACCCCACTGCCTAAGAAACCCACTCTAAATCCAGCACTTTTAGAAAACAACATCAATAATACACTTGAGCGAGTCGTGTTCAACCAAGTCTCTACATTTCTCACACAGAATATCTTCCTGGACAACAACCAGTCTGGCTTCAAAAGTGGCCACTCAACTGAGACTGCCTTGCTCTCGGGTATTGAAGCTCTGAGACTGGCAAGAGCAGCTAAAAAATCATAAGTACTCCTCTTGCTGGATCTGTCTGCTGCTTTTGATGCAGTTAACTCTCATGACAATGAGCATCTCAGGAACTGCACTCCAGTGGTTCAAGTCTCTCAGGTAGGTCCTTCAGGGTGTCTTGGAGGGGTGAGGTGTCTAAGTCGCAACATTTAGCTACTGGGGTGCCTCAGGGCTCAGTGCTTGGACCACTTCTCTTCTCCATCTTCATGTCATTAGGATCTGTCATTCAGAAACATGGCTTTTCCTTTCACTGCTATGCTGATGACACACAACATACCTCTCATTCCAGACCAGAGGATCCGACAGTAGTTGATCTCAACCTTTTGGTCAGTCTACACTGAAATGAAACCCCAGAGTTTTCAAACTAAAACAGGGTCTGCAGCATTTCCTAAAGTCTTTCGAGAGTCAAAAACTTGAGTAGTGTGGACGCTACTGACGCAAGGCTTAACCGTAGCAAAAGTTAAATGAGTTTTAAAACGAAAACGCACTAGGGTAAATGTAGCCTTACTATTCTATTCTATCTATTTTTATTACTTAAACAACAACAACAACAACAACAACAACAAAAACCTTGCTACATGTACTGTGCTAGACTAACTGGGACTAGTCACATCACTTACATATTGTTGCCCTATTGTTATTTTGATTGCGTTTATATTGTTATTTTCATTTGTTAGTTGTTTAATGATTAAATAAAAGCGTCTGCTAAATGATTAAATCTATATTTATTTTTTTCTCCCTGTCAAAACTGCAGTTTCTGTGATAGATGCACCTGCCATTTATTCAGATATTTTTATCCTGATATGTGTAATTTCTGTTCTTATAGGTTTCTGTAAGGTAAAGGAGAGCAGTTCCACCTGAGAGAGACATGTATGTACTTCATTTGCATGCCAAACCTCCTTGACAGCTGGCTGATCATGGTAAAAGCATGGTAAAATTGCTCTATTTGAATGTATATGAATGTAGATTCCAGTGCAGCATCTATAAAGGAAGAGTTCACCTAAAGATGAAGATCTTTGAGTCATCGTTTACTTACGCTCATGTCATCCCAAACCTTTCTTTCTTCAGTAGTACACAAACATTTTGAAAAGATGTTTTTTGTCCATACAATGAAAGTTAATGTCAAATCCATGTGGTGCGACCAATATGGAAGACACACTGAAACTTTTTTAGAAAAAAGCATAAATGTTTTTTGCATACTATGAACTTCAATTACCACAACAGGGACAAAAAAGGGGGTATATACAGTATATATATATTATTAAAGCAATAAGCCCCATGTTAGGCACAACACGGAGCGGAGTCTAAAACGGTTACTACAGTCTACAACAAAAAATATAACATTATAACACATTTATTCCTCCGCCAAGCAATGTAGTTCCAAATAGGTTGCCAAGCAACACATGCAGCAACCGGCAGCAACAAAGAATCACAAACAGCAGTTGCGCAGTAATACCAGAGCCCGTCTACGGAGAGCCTTGGCACTTCCTATTAAATCCTATTGTACCGAATTTTGGTTGTAGTTCCACCAGAGTTCCACTGGGGGCGATCGCCCATGAGTGCAAAATGAATGGGAGTCTATGGGGCTGATGTCATGTGTATGACGTCATTGACACTTTAAAAGACTTTTTAAAGCAAATAAGTGACTAACACCCAGCAATGTGTAATTTCTTTGCATCTCCTTTCGAATACAACATTCAAATTACTAGAAAAAAAATTATATCCTGAGAAAAGTGGATTTTGAGGGGTATAGGGCCATAGACCTCCATTCATTCTGCACTCGCGTGCGAACGCCCCCGCATGGACAGAGACGTGTTACTGCAGCCAGTCCAGAAACCGGAAGTAACCAGAGAGTGCCAATTCTCTTCCTATTAGACATTCTCTAATAGGTAATACTAATGTAATGCGGTCACAGGTGTATGTTGGTTGAGTAATTTACAACGGCTTCGAACGCGGCTCAACCAATCAGAATCAAGGACCGGAACTATCCGTTTTATAATGGATGGATTATCTCGGCAAAGGAGAAGTGCTCACTAACACAGATTTAGACAGATTTGTGAACAATATTTGAGAGAAATAGGCCTTTTGTGTACATAGAATAAGATCTTTTGAGTTCAGCTCATGAAAAATGGGGGGAAAAACAAAAGTGTTGCGTTTAGAATTTATATATATATATATATACATACATACATACAGTATATATATATATAAAACCAATGAACAAAAACAGTTCTGGCACACAAACTGTTCTCGCACAGCACAGACAAGCGTTCCAGCATTCTGTCACATTTTCCCTGTCTGTTCCTTTTCTTCTGTCGGCCTCTCTTGGCTGCTGAGCTTTCTGTGTCAGTGGCAGCTTGATTTTCCACAATGCGACAAGTCCTCCACTGCAAAAGCGAAAGATTTCCCCAAGTGTCTGTAACAGGCTAAGCCGATTGTCTCCATGTGTGGCCTGTGTCAAATCACTCTGAATTCCAGCTCTGTCGCAGCTGGATGCAGCCACTCCTGTCTTTATTCCTCCTTCTCGCAGGTAATCTCTCGCTATTTAAACTTCAATTGATAGTTTTGCTCCATCGCAATGTGCATGGCAGCGAGAGAGTAGTGTTAAAGTTTTAGCTTAGGTAAGCTTATGTTGTATATGCTTCAAGATCTTAGAGTTTTTCCTGCCAGAATCTGCTTTGGGCTGTTTGCTGGGATTTGTGAGGCGCTATTCTATTCTTCTTAAAGCTTCTTTGGCAAGATTTGTATTGTGTAAAGTACCATACAAATACATTTTAATTGAATTACTTTGCTGTTATCATCACTTGGCACAACTGTGAATTATGTGAGTCAACATTTGCAGCTATGATCCAAAATCTAGTGAGCTGGCTAGGCAGCAGCTTAAAGCATCATAGGCATTCTTCCTACATGAAGTGCTGTATATGCTGCCTTCTGTGTACACCACACTGTTTTCAACTAAAAATGGGAAACTTTTTATGCGTTTTGGCCATGCACATGACAATGGCGTTTTGGGGGCTTGAAAACGAGTTTCAAAGTGCAAGTTTTTGAAAACTATATCATTATCATCTACATTACAAAAACACAAATTTGGGAAAACGGTGACGCCATGCACATGAGAAAAAAACGTTGTCGTGTAAATGTAGCTTAAGACAGAGTAGCATGCAGGCGTGCGGGAAGTAGGGGTGCTGTTTTTACAGGATTGTAAATGTAACACAAATTTTTGTTCATTTACATTTATTAATTTTTAGTATTTAGAAATGTATTCGTAATAAACACTTTAAGTGGGCACTTTATTTTAAGTTAAAGTAAGTGGGCACTTTAAGTGGGCTATAAACTGTTGCAATGTGTGTAAAAAGAATTTCTCCGCTCTACTCCTGAAACATATGTTGTGATTCTCCTTCGGGCGATCCTATATGTGTATTCTTCCGCTGTGCGGCTTCCCGGTTGGCTAGCCTGTGTCTTTCCCCTGTCTGTGTTGTCTCCACCCTGGCTAGGTTCGATCCTCCGCATGGACCTTCCATATGTAACTTAGCACTGCCCTCTGGCCAATCCATATGTGTAACTCCTCATACTATCTCCCTAGAGGGCAGTGTGGTCTCCGTAGTATCCCTTTCCAGTTGGAATAGGCATGCTTTCCCAGTGTTATCCAATATTCTCACTGTATGGGTAAGTAGGAACAGCAGTGATTGATTTTCACTGTGTAAAGCCCTGTCCTTCTTCCACCCCAGTGGTGCGGGGGGATCAGGCGGCTTACACGGGTGAAGGCACAGCGTTTGTGGCGTTTTTCTTAGGGATCCCAATTCATCAGTCACTGAAGTAACACGTAGTGACTGACTGAATGGGAACATCTAGGTTACCTATTGCAACCCCCGTTCCCTGAAGGAGGGAACAGAGACGTTACGTCCCGTCGCCACAATCCCTGGGCTCACCGATGAACGACCGGGCTCGGCTCCTTAGCGAAAACTTAGTGAGTGTCTCTCTGCACACTTCCTATATACCCGCAGCACGGGGTGTGCTTCCTGATGCAAATCTCACTCAAAGTGCTTCTGTGTCTGTTAACACTCGAAGGTGATAGCTCTCTCGTCAATCACTGACGTAACGTCTCCGTCCCCTCCCTCAGGGAACAGGGGATTACAATAGGTAACCTAGATGTTCTATTTGTACAATGTTGAACTTTCACTTAAGAGTGTTGGTGGGTTATTATATGCATTAGACCATGTGTCCACCAAAACATTTTTTTATCTGAGGCCAGCGTATTTTTTCCCAGTGTTTTCAATGCAAGCGCTGGATATTTAAAAACAGCAGCAGCGTGACGAAGCACTGAGAATCTATTTTCTGCTAAGCACAGAAATGCTTTTTACCTGGTCGTAGAGAGTAATTTTTTTTTTCAATTTGGGTAAAACTGTTCTGTTTTGGCTTAGTTTTGTGCTCCCAGTTCCTGTGTTTATTTCCTGTCATCCTCAAGGCCAATTTATACTTCTGCGTCGAGTGTACGTCGTAGTGTACGTTGTAGGCTATGCACGTAGGCGACACCGTCGTGAGCATTTATACTTCTGCGTTATGTCTGTGTTGCTCTGCAGTTACACCGCCAAAAACCCTAGTTAGCGGGGGTGGGTTTTAATGTTCCACTGTGTTTGCGACTGAGAGAGAGCGGATCATGTAGGAGTTGGAGCTTATCGAGGTGGAAAAACAGTTAATTTTAGTGAAATTACTAAAACTAAAAGGCAGAAACGAGAGAAGGCGTCGGAGGAGATGGTATGTGCGACCCGTGAACCCGTTGACGGTTGAACCGAATTTAAAAATGACGGGCGGTGCAGAAGAACACGCCGGAAATGCGTAGGAGGAAATGCGATGCTACCAAGCCGACCAATCACAGATCTTGCGGTCCGCGTCGTCGTGGCGAGTAGTTACATTTTTGAGGAGGTGCGTGTCAGGGTACGTACCTACTGCGCGCACCCGACGCAGAAGTATAAATTGCCCTTTAGTTGAGCTAGTTTCCTAGTGTGTGCCTATATGTTACCATAGCAACCTATTGTGTTCACCTGCCCATTGTTAACTTCCTGGTTTAGTCCTGTGTATATATACCGCCTGTTTAGTTCAGTCTCTTGTCGGTTCTGGTTAGCACTAAGTTTGGTTTTCTGTTTCTGTTTTGATTTATTATTAAAGATGAATTATTGGAATAAAAATGTCTCCTTCAAGTGTGATTGAACCACAACGTAACAAAAATGCAGCGTTCATCACTGTCACTCTTTTTTTCTTTTTTCGTCACTGTCACTTTTTACCCAATCTCACTGAAATGTTTCTTGAGCAGCAAATCAGCATATTATAATGATTCACAAAGGATCATGTATAACTGAATACTAAAGTAATGATGCTGAAAATTCAGCTTTGCCATCACAATAAATTACATTTTACAACCCCAAACATTTGAAACAGTAGTTCAAATAAATGCCAGACCTATAGCAATTCAGTATGCAATCTAAGAAACGTCTGTTAAAATAGAGCCCAGTTTGTATTGTGTTAACATGAAGGAATTTTCCATATTGATTTTCACAGGAGTTTTACCCATATTTTGAATTACGCATTGCATTGTATTGTGTATTATGGTTAAATCAATACCTTTTTTGGTTTTTCTACAGCCTGACATCAACACTGGTGATTAGATTTGTATTTAATGCAATGTCTAAAAAAACAGATAGCACACCAAAATGATCTACAAGACACAGTTTGAATGATCAAGCGGAGCTAACTGCAGAAAAATGTGGAGAATAACAAGAAATGCTTAGATATCATCAATATAGTGCTGTCTTGTAATTATTGCATGTGAATGACATGGTTACTGCTGTCAAAATCTCAGCGCAGAGGAGCCATACATTATACATGCCATAGCCCACAGCCACACTAGACATGATGAATAACCCACCAGGGATTACTGCACTGGGGTTATTATTATAGCAACTGTGCCAAAAGGTCATTGCTACTGATTTCTTGAAAATAAATTTGATAAGATATCTGGACACTGGAAGCATTACATAATTATACTGTATTATTAAATGAAAAGAAATTCATTCTGAAATATTCATTATGCAAGCCTTGTTATTAGGGGTGCACTATTAAACCAGTTAGACTCATTAGTGTGCTTATCTAACAGGGTTCCTCAGGCTCTTCCAGCAGTCATCCAACTAAATAATAAATGCAGTCCAGACTAAATGGGAATCATTAAAGTTATTTTTTGTTTCATTTAAGTTTAAGCTTTTTATTTCTCCTAAAATTCCTTTTCCTAAAATACAATTACACACAAATGTTTTAATGAATCATCATAACTCAGATCATTTGTGACCACATGAAGTGGATGAGAAATGTTTGAATACACTTTCAGAATTATTTTTTTCTTTTCTTTTTTTCAGCTGATGAACGATTAAAAGATTGACCAATCAGAATCTACATTAAAGAGATTGGGGATTTAAAGCAGCAAAAAACATGGACATCACAAAATACCAGACTTTTAAGTCGTTCAGAACACAACAAACTCATGCAGAAAAAATTAACATTGTTGCTAGGAAACCCATGACAAATGAAAATAATGTGTTCTAAAATATACTCTGACTTGATGGAATCTGAAGTCTGAAGCTATGTAGTCTGTGCCCATCATCTGACTGGCAAATATCTACAGACTAGCTTTCCTGACTTTCGGCAACTAGCGCCAACTTGTCTAGACTGCAAAAATCTGGACAAAAGTTGTGTAGTGTTCTTGGTGTGAATGGGCCTTATTTGGTATTTGCACATGTGAAATTCATGTATTCTTTTTTTTTTAAGCCCGTGACACACCAAACCGACATCAGAGAACTAGCGACAAAGAAACCCGAACAGTCCAAACGATTCAAAAACGGTTATTTCGTTATGAAAATATTTGCGGATGGGAATGCTCAGGTAAGATGAAGATGTAAAATTAGACGAGCCATTTGTGTGTGCCCTTTTGACTTTGACTGACTGCACTGCCCAGAATTTTGTCATAATTTACTCACCATAAAGTTGTTCCAAACCTGTATGAGATTCTTTCTACTTCTGAACACAAAAAAATATATTTTGAAGAATGTTGATGGTAGTCATTTCCATGGTATTTTTTTTTCCTACTATGGAAGTCAATGGCTACCGTCAACTGAGTAAGTAATGACAACATTTTGGGGTGAACTACTATCCCTTTAATAAGCCCAATTGGCCACAAATCCACCAATGGGGTCCTTTTAGTGCGGCAAAAACTGGGCTGACAGATACTCAACGATGGCCCAACTTTGACTGACAGCTGACAATTGACTTGGTGTTAACGGACAGTAGAAACAGAATTAAATAGTTTGGGAAGAATAGTTATACAATTTCAGCAGGGACGCAAATAGTTGGGAATTGAACCAAATGAAACTAAAATGTTAGTTTTTTCTTTTTTATTGCCGATTAGGGTGGATAAATCTCACACTGATGATGCCTAGTTTTGTTGCTAAGGCCCTGTTTACACCTAGTATTAAGATGTGTTTTGGTTTATCAGATCAATATAGACAAAGGAGACACATTCCCATTTACACCTTGTGTTTTAGGCTACGTTTACACGGAAACGATCTGAAGAGAAAACGCAAAAGTGATCACTTTTTATTCTGCGTTTAGACGAGCGTTATGGGGGGGAAATCTGCGTGCATATGGTGACGCAAAAGTGTGTGAAATTCAATGTAGTATGCACTCCAGGCGGCTAGGTGGCAATGTGAAGCACTGATCGGTGCCTTCACTGTCTAGCAGACTTTTGCGGTTTTACCGTTTAGACGGAAACGCGACGGTGGAGCGCTTTTAAGATTTCTACTCTGGAGGGTGGTTTAACTTTTTTGCGTTTTTAAGCCCCAAAAACGCAGTCGCCGTCTAAACGAAAGGCACATCTGATTAAATATTTTTACGTTTTCACCCGTGAGCGTTCTCGTGTAAACAGGGCCTTAATCTGCCTTTTGTCCACTTTCAACCACTTCTGTCCTGATTTCTTCGAGGGAAGGGCCTATAGGCGGGTAAATGTATGGGTTTTTCAGATCTTTTGATCTAATGGATGAAATAAGCTTGAGCAATTTACATAATCGTGCATTCGGAGTGCATCAGCTTTTGTTTCAGCTCTGACAGCCACAAGATCACACCGAACACTGTGAGTGAGTGTTAGAAATCAGGAATGGTAAGAGAACATTGTGCTTGTTTTTCATCTTCAAAAATACTTGGGTCTTTAGCTGAAAAAGTTTAAATCCCGTCTGGCAAGTGCGCTTCCCATAATGTTTATGTCAGTGGGCGGAGAGAAGGCTGTCTTTTGTGGCTGTTTGAACGTATTCGACCATATGAACGTTTACACTACGAAAGCAATCCGGTCGAATGTGTTTTCAACTACCTCTGGAAGTGGTCGAAAGTGGACAAGCTCAAAACGTTTTAGACCCCGTAGAGCGTCGTCCACCCGTGTTCCGATCGAAAAATCGCATCTTAATACCAGGTGTAAACAGGGCCTAAATGCCTTTACCAAAAAACTCTAAATGGCTTTATGGGATGAAACGGAGGTAGCAAAAGTGAACAGACTTTGGGTGTGCTATCTGAGGCTGAGACTGTGAGCCATGGAGAAATGTAACAAAATCATGATGTGTGTGCGCCAAGGAGGGCGAGTGAACGTACCGCAGCGCTGAGCGCCACACATCTGCCTGGATCTCTAGTGGGTTGAGCTGTCGCCAACCAAGCACCTGTACTTGTCATGTCATTCCCAGCGAGCAAAAAGTGCCCAGGAGAGAAACACCAACACATTAATGTCAGGGGAGAAACAGGGAAACACTCGTAGCTCTTCAAGACGAAGAAGGAGATAGGCAGGATTTGAGATGACAACAACCAAACACAACCTGGGTGCTGAAGAGGAGGGGAGAGAGAATGGGGAAGGGGAATTGGGGGGATGCTGCAAGAGGGAGGGAGGGATGGAGACACAGAGATGGAAAAGGGAAAAAAACGGAGAGAGAACAGCTAGTCAGAGCGGCACAGAGGCAGACTGAGGTAGAGCAGGAGCTGAAGACGACACTCCATCCCGCAACCATGACAACGGAGGCAAGCGCATGCCAAGCCCCCAGTACCCTCGCACCACCGATAAGGAGGCTGTGAACCTCGATGGACACAGGGAACGACTGCAAAACACATTGAGGCACTGAAAACCTGGAAATATCCTTTTTTTCAGCATCGATTAGTTCTTTTCCTGTGCTTTCACCTGGTGAGATGTGTTGAATTGCTGCTCATCAGGGTGGGCTGAATCCGGATCAAAGCGAACAGCTGGAAACCACACGCTGGAGCCTTTTCCACTGTGACCCATCAATGGAGTCCCTGAGGTGGGCTTAATACCGCTCAATGGTTCTCCTACGGAGCAAACGACCAGGCGCAATGCCAGCAGGCTTGAAGACAGATTATTCTTGAAATTTGCCTGTGAGATTGAAGAGACAAAACATGTAAGCCAGATGATGCCCGGTGAGTGCGCATTCCTAATTTTGCATGTGGAATTTTTTTTATAATTTGGAAAAGTATAATAATTTTAACATGTTGCTGAAGGTGCAGTGAGATCAGTGGAGAGAAAAAACATCAGTATACACATCAAATGTATTCGCTACTATCTGTGACTTTGAACAGGGTTGACACAGAAGATGCGAGAATGTATCAAGAAAATGTTATCATAAAGGATGAGAATGAACAGTTTATACCAGTGAGTGGCTCTTTCAGAAAATTGACTGCAAAACTGATTTGTAGAAAGGGTTTCTAATAGCTAAGACTATTGTAGCATTCAGAAAATGGTTAAGCAATATCTTAGAAAAAACACTGTGTTGTCAAAGCACACAAACACATTTAAGTGTGGCAGCCGTCTGCGACTGTCAACAGGTTATTAAGGCTTTAATGAATCTCCCACAGCGATGTTTGATGGCTTGTCCTCACGAAACGGTACCATGTGTCGCCATGACTTGCTTCTGATATAATTAACAGGACACTGAACTTAGCCACATATATATATATATATTAAATGTTTCATGGGAATGTCAGACAGTTGCATCTCCTCATTCATAATCATTATATGTAAATACACTTAAAAGAATGTGTTGGCTCAACAAAAAAAAATGTACACAACAGTTTGCATAATTTTTTTTTTAGTTATGACACCATTGAGTGAATTTACATTCAACCAACAAGCTACATTGAGTTAGAGGAACCTAATCATTTGTAGCAAAAACACAAATTTTTAAGTTGATTACTCAAAAAAATAAAGTCCGTCCAACTTCCAGAGTTGTAGCCCTGGAACCAATTAATCTTAACTATTTCAAGGTCAAATCAACTGTTATCATAGCTAACTAACTTATTTAACATGCATATTTAATGAACAAGTAAGATATTGATTAGTCTTGCTTATAGAATCAATGTGTTTACCTTCATGTATCTACTCTTCAGGACAATGGTAACCACAAAAACTTCAACATTACAGAAACTCTTTTAAATGTCAAACATAACCGCATTAAACACTAATAGGTATTTCCCTTCACTAAAAACAAATAAATTCAATTTCAACATTTATTCTCCTTATCCAGTCATATGCAAAGCATGCTGGGAACTAGAAATCCACTGCCTATAATTCCGAAGTTATCAAGACAATTTCATTAAGCTACTACAACCTAATAATAAAAAAAGCCAATTAACGCAGAAATTTGAGTTTAAATTACAGACGATATTAAGTTGATTTAATGATCAACATTATTATGTCAACAGAAATTTACAAAATAATGTTTGCAACTTAAAAGGTTTAATTAAAACAATAAATTAGAATTTTTAACTTGCAACCATGCATTTATTAAAGTTGTGCTAACTGGTCCCATGAATTACTTACAGTGTAATAATTACACAAAAATGTACTGAATAATATTAATTAATAACATGTAGCCTACTCACTATAGAGCTGGTAAGTCCCGCCCATCCGTAAAACCCTGAGTGGACCTCTAGGTTGAAAAATCGTCAATGCAAGTGAATGTGAGAAAATAATTATTTTCTGGTCCCGTTTGAATTGTGCCATGAATGTGAACATATGTTGTCTGTGAATTTTTTATATAATTTTTCATGTTACGAGTTTGACAGTATATGGTATGATTCTTCGGCTAGCAGTTGTGGAAAAGACATAACGAGAAAGACTACATGTCGCCTATGTGACGTCACCCCATAAAGTTGACTTACCCGTGGTTTTCTCCAACCTCAACGATTTTGTCCTCTCCTTGAAATAAGGCGGTGAAGTGCACCAAAGACACAGTCATGTTTAGCGGGATCCGTGAGCTAGTGTCCGTGTGCGAGTGGTGGTGACGTTTCAAACGCGTCGAAAGCAGCGAAGAGTTGTAGTCCACAAAGTGCTCTCACACAAAGTCTAACCGTATCAAACTTCTACCCGCTAAATTGTAGCATTCTTTACACGAAAAATTATATAAAAAATTCACAGACAATATATGTTCACATTCATGGCACAATTCAAACGGGACCAGAAAATAATTGTTTTCTCCCATTCACTTGCATTGACGATTTTTCAACCTAGAGGTCCAGTGGGGTTAGCGGAAGGGGCGGGACTTACCAGCTCTATAGGGTTTTGGGTTAGGGTTTGGTTATGGGCACTGTAAAATAATTTGCTTTATACAGTTTTTGAGAAAATCTGGTAATTTGTCTTTTTCCTCCATTCTTTGTTCAAACCTGTAAAATTGTAACATTTCCACATTTAAATGGACATAGATCAACCAAAAGTATTCTATTATTTAAAATGTTTTAACTATATAGCATAAAAAATATTGACTAAGGATGTTATTATATATATGTTGTTATCTTTAACCCTGTATCAATCAGTCAATAAAATGTAATAATAATAATAATCATACAATAATTAATTTATATATAATTTTATTATATATTTATATATTTTATATATGACATTAAAATAAAACTATTTAATTAAAAAAATTTCAATGATAAAATAAAATAAAATAAATTCATTAATTAAAATTAAATTAACATTTTTGTAAGTGGTTAAATTTTTTTGTTATTCAGAAGTATGATTTATTATTGGAAGCAACATTTGAAAGAAAACAACAACAAATATTTTTAGGCACAAAGCATCATTTCCTGACAATGGCCCAGTAAGGCCAATAAGGAAAACATCTAGATTTCTTGACAGCATTAACAAAGTAGTAGTGGATGTTTTGCAGGTTTAATTTAAAGTGAAAATATTATCAGGCATGAAAATAGTTCAGCATGAAGTAGGTTACAGGCATGCTGGTCACAGGTGTGCTCTGATGTACTTGACTTCATTTTCATATTTCACGCTTCGATCAACTTATGTGTAAATAACATTTAAGGCTGCTTTCGCAAATCTCTTATTATATAACATCATGTGGCTCAGCATCTTTAGACTTCATTCCTGAACAAAGACACTTCCTTTTTCACCTGCTTTTTACCAAGAGTTAATAGCGCTGTTTTTGTTCTGTTCTCCATATGAAATGTTTCCTTGAATATCTCATAAACATGAAACTGTAAAACACAGCAACAGGGTGCAGACACAAATGCTCAATTATCACTCAAAGTGTTCTTGATAATTGGATCATTACTGTTAATAGTGCATGCATTAAAATGATAAAGCCATTTCTAACACAACCGGAAATGGTGCACCTGTATACACACTAGGGGAAGGGGGCCTGACCCTCCAAAACCTTCTCCCTGGTCCCTATGAATTCAAAGGACAGCTCTGACCAAATTTCACTATTTGTCGCTATGTTTAGAATGGTATATTAGTGTATGTTAAACCATGAGATGCATTACATTGAAGATATGTGAAGATACATTTCCAATATTGTTTTCAAATAACACTGGTGATCAGTTATCATTTCAGAAAAAAATATGATTTTTATATATATATATATATATATATATATATATACAGGTGCTGGTCATAAAATTAGAATATCATCAAAAAGTTGATTTATTTCAAGAATTCAACTTAACAGGTGAAACTAATATATTATATAGACTCATTACAAAATGAGATATTTCAAGCCTTTATTTGTTATAATTTTGATGATTATGGCTTACAGCTTATGAAACCCACGAAATCAAAATCCCAGAAAATTAGAATATTACATGAAATCACACAGTAATTACACAGTGATACCATGGTCATTGAACAAGGTTTTGGTTCTTTTGGCAGTGTGGGCTGGTGCAAACCTGATGGAAAATGAAGTCAGCATCTCCATAAAGCTTGTCTGCTGAAGGAAGCATGAAGTGCTCTGAAAATGTCCTGGTAGACGGCTGCGTTGAGTGGACAGCACAGTGGACCAACACCAGCCGATGACCAACACAGACTGTGGAAACTTCACACTGGACTTCAAGCATCTTGGATTGTGTGCCTCTCCACTCTTCCTCCAGACTCTGGGACCTTGGTTTCCAAATGAGATGCAAAATTTGCTCTCATCAGAAAAGAGGACTTTGGTCCACTGTCAACGCAGAGTCAACGCAGCCGTCTACCAGGACATTTTCAGAGCACTTCATGCTTCCTTCATTTTCCAGCAGGATTTGCACCTGCCCACACTGCCAAAAGAACCAAAACCTGGTTCAATGACCATGGTATCACTGTGTAATTACTGTGTGATTTCATGGAATATTCTATTTTTCTGGGATTTTGATTTTGTGGGTTTCATAAGCTGTAAACCATAATCATCAAAATTATAACAAATAAAGGCTTGAAATATCTCACTTTGCATGTAATGAGTCTATATAGTATATTAGTTTCACCTGTTAAGTTGAATTCTTAAATTAAATCAACTTTTTGATGATATTCTAATTTTATGACCAGCACCTGTATATATGTAAGCAGGATCACTATAACCATAGAAAGAAATGATTAAAAAAATGCATAAAATAGGTAATACAATCATTCATTTATCTCACTGGAAATGGAAGGTTGAGTTGAGTGCATTGCATTATGGTATGCAATATTCCACTTATACAGAATAGTTGTATGCCATTCTGAATACATTCCTCTTGTTTTTGTGTTTAGTGTAGTAGTCAAATTAGTGAAAAAATCTGTAATTTTATGGTACAGTGGTACTGATGACAAGTAATGGTACTGTGATGCCTCCTGGGATCATATTAGTGTCAGCTAAGGGATATATAGGCCCCAAAAATGATCCTATTGTCTCCCAGATGAAATATTCCAACCAACCATCTGACATCACCTGCTGTCAGCTGCATCCTGATGTCAGTATATCCTTAAACCAATTGAATAAGGCCAGTCTGGCTAACGACCCTGTTCTGTGGTGAGAACCGTCTTGTCTGAGTCATTTTAACAAAGTGGCGTTCAGGTTTTACATAGACAAGCCCTCTCGTCCACCATCATTGATGCTCTGTGAAAAACAGCAGTGATTGTGACGCAGTTCGGCTCTATAGGGTTAACAGCAGAAGGGGGGGGGGGGGGGGGGGGGGGGGGGGGGGGGATTTCTATGCTGTGGAATTGCTAACCGGCTCACCCACTCTCTAGTAAACAGCTGCCTGTCCCTAATTAGCGTTTCGAACTGAATGTCTGTGTCGTGTGTGGGCTCCAGTCTCAAAAACACATTCAGTGTTATGGCCGGCTGAAGCTTTTACCTAATACCAACTAAACTAATGCTGTCTGCGTTTCTGTGGCTACCTTTCTTTCCCCTGCAAGCCCCACAATCCTGACATGTAAAGGGCCAGGTATACTGCATTTTCGGTGTTCTGCCCTGTTCTGCATACAGTTGAGCACGCAAGACCTTTCAAAGTAGTGTCACTGGCCCTATCCCTAATGGGTCCGTCCATTTAGGGTCCGTTCTTTCGTGACACAAAGTGTTTTGACTGTTAAGTAGAAGTCTGCTGCAGAGCTCGCCCCAGTGCTGGCTCCACAAAGGTGCGCATCGAGGGAGCATATCAAGCACAAAAGGGGGCACTCGTGAGCACCCTTCTGAAGCCTGAAATTACAAATGGGACACCCTACAGTCTCGTGGACTTCATGATCTTGTGCACGTGGTGGCCATGCATGTGAAGTGTGACATTTAGGACAGGGCCATTGAGTGCAGTTGGACGTGGTATTTTTCATAAATAAAAGTGCTCAAATCAGCACAGTTTTTGAGTCTGCGACTTGTGTGCTGACAACAGGAAGTTCAGATACGACCTCTACAGTCGCATCGATACAGACAGGAAGTTCAGATACGACCTCTACAGTCGCGTCGATACAGACAGGAAGTTCAGATACGACCTCTACAGTCGCATCGATATAGTTTAGATACGACCTCTACAGTCACGTCGATATAGACAGGAAGTTTAGATACGACCTCTACAGTCGTGTTGATACAGACAGGAAGTTCAGATACGACCTCTACAGTCGTGTTGATACAGACAGGAAGTTCAGATACAACCTCTACAGTCGTGTTGATACAGACAGGAAGTTCAGATACGACCTCTACAGTCGTGTTGATACAGACAGGAAGTTCAGATACAACCTCTACAGTCGCATCGATACAGACAGGAAGTTCAGATACAACCTCTACAGTCGCATCGATATAGACAGGAAGTTCAGATACGACCTCTACAGTCGTGTTGATACAGACAGGAAGTTCAGATACAACCTCTACAGTCGCATCGATACAGACAGGAAGTTCAGATACAACCTCTACAGTCGCATCGATATAGACAGGAAGTTCAGATACAACTTCTACAGTCGCATCGATACAGACAGGAAGTTCAGATACAACCTCTACAGTCGCATCGATACAGACAGGAAGTTCAGATACAACCTCTACAGTCGCATCGATACAGACAGGAAGTTCAGATACAACCTCTACAGTCGCATCGATACAGACAGGAAGTTCAGATACAACCTCTACAGTCGCATCGATATAGACAGGAAGTTCAGATACGACCTCTACAGTCGTGTTGATACAGACAGGAAGTTCAGATACAACCTCTACAGTCGCATCGATACAGACAGGAAGTTCAGATACAACCTCTACAGTCGCATCGATATAGACAGGAAGTTCAGATACAACCTCTACAGTCGCATCGATATAGACAGGAAGTTCAGATACGACCTCTACAGTCGCATCGATATAGACAGGAAGTTCAGATACAACTTCTACAGTCGCATCGATATAGACAGGAAGTTCAGATACAACCTCTACAGTCGCATCGATATAGACAGGAAGTTCAGATACGACCTCTACAGTCGCGTCGATATAGACAGGAAGTTCAGATACGACCTCTACAGTCGCGTCGATATAGACAGGAAGTTCAGATACGACCTCTGTGGTCGTGTCGATATAGACAGGAAGTTCAGATACGACCTCTACAGTCGCGTCGATATAGACAGGAAGTTCAGATACGACCTCTACAGTCGCATCGATATAGACAGGAAGTTCAGATACGACCTCTACAGTCGCATCGATTTAGACAGGAAGTTCAGATACGATCTCTACAGTCGCATCAGTATAGACAGGAAGTTCAGATACTACCTCTGTGGTCGTGTCGAGGCAAACTGAAAGTTCACAAAAGGCACAGGGGGCACAGACTATTCAGACACGGCACTTGTGGCCGTAACAGAGGCATCAGGAGAAACAGTGAGTTCAGAGAATGAGAATGTTGTCATCGAGCCTGCTCAAAAACAGTCCATTTGCTGGGCGTCATCTAATGGCGCGAGATGGCAGCAAGCCAAAAAATCAATTTTTGGTTAGTCATTCTGTCACGTGTGAATGATCAGGCAGGGTAGCGGATCTAAATGCAGAAATACTTTAATAAAACACATAGGGAAACACAAGGAACAAGTCACACGAGGAAACACCACACATAACAGCCACAACAACTGACAAAACACAAGCACTACAGGGAAGACTAACTTAACAAGATAACAAGGAGTCGTGGTAAATGGGAAACACCTGGGGAAGCTAATCAACATGAAAAACTACAAAGAACTACAAAACATGGCACAAGACAGGACATAACAAAAGAGTCCACAAACACACAGGGAATACATGACAGTATAACAAATGTGTTGTAACAATGTGAACAGAATTTCGAAAAACCTGCTTGGTCTGATGGTCTTGGCCCAGTTCTCCTTATCTGCTCTTATCATTGCAGCAGCCCTCACTCGTATTTTCAATCAGTTTTGCTTCACTGCAGAAATGGCCATGGTTTGGAAACTATTAACTGTGCAGCCCTTATTCAAAGGTGGTGATATGGTAGAATCAAACTCAACTAGGCCTATCTCTACATTGTATCCAAAAAAAATAACAAATAAAAATGGTATCCAGTACATGATGTTATGATGTCTGTCAAGGTTCATTAACTATATGTTTCTCACATTGTTTTATAACAATAGAACATTTGTCATCTCACCCATTGGTTGTCATATATCAAGATCAATTTTAGCCTCCACAATTTTTTTTTTATCTATATCAATAACATACAACAAATATGTATTTAGCTGGCCTAACAGAACTGATATTTACAGTAATACATTACAAAAACAGTACAGTAACTGGATCAATTGCATCTGATCTTTATTTTGCATCACATTGCAAAAGGGCTATTTACACTTAGTCATACTTAGATATCTGATTATTAAAAATCCAAAAATGTGATGAAAGATGCATTCGAGACAGATTGATATTCATGTGGTTATACAACTGAAGAGAATATAAAAGTTAAATCAAGCTGTTTTTTTTTCAGCATTCATCACATCATTAAAAGGGTTGTGTTTTTGTCATAACTGTTGCCATCCCTTTTAGGTAGCCTACTTCTAGATAATGGAAATACTGGATGTAGTCTAAATCTAAAATAATAATAAAAGGAAACAAAGATCCTCAATTAAATATCCAATATCAACCAATATCTTATAATACTAGTAGATCCAAAACATACACTCCTGTTCACTTGCATGCTCTCCTTCATCAGGTGCATACTAACGTGGACATTTTATTTAAATAATTGCTTTTCCTTTATTGCCTCGCCGGAATATTGAACTCTGTCACTTCCTGTTCCTGTAACATCAGTTCCTGTCTTGTCATTTCCTGTCACCCTGTATTTCAGGCATGATATCAGCGTCTGAAATCGCATACTCATCCCCAGTCGCAGCGTTACAGGTGGAAATGAGAGAAATGCCTTTGGTAAATAGGTGGCAACAATTGAAAATGTTTTACTGGATATCAGTAAAAAGGACACAAGCATAGTCACCCTGTTAAAGATGTTCTTAAGAACTGCCGTGAATATGAATATTCACAAGTAGCCTTTTTTTTGATGGGATGCTAGTAATGAGGCACAAAGAATTGGAAATTTTGATTATGAAATTAGTCCAACAGTGGCAATATCAGCTATACCTCCATGGTTATTCCCAATGCCATTGGTCCATTTACACTTACTTGAAGAAATAAATAACCCTCAGAGAAAGATTTGTAAAGATTTGTTGGTGAAACTATATTTACATCAAGAGTATCATTATTGCACTTAAATATATATTGACGGCTCAAAATATCCTGAATCTGGGCATAATAGTAATTCCACAGCTGGACTTTAAAATAGATAAAAGAACATCTAAGTTCTTATCTGTTTACTCCTCATAATTGATTGCTATTCAATTGGCCCTTCAATGGGTGGAAGAGGTACAGTTGCATCAAGTTGTTATTTGTTCTGATTCTTTATCAAGCCTTATAAGTCTGAAAAATGGAAAATCTGACTCAAGAGTCTAGACAGGATATTCTTATAGAAACTCTTCAGACCCTGTTTAGAATTCATCAGTCAGGTATAAAAGTCGTATTTTTGTGGATTCCTGCTCATTTGGGCATTGTGGGAAATGGAATAGCAGATGAGTTGGCAACAAAGGCTTTAAAGTATACAAGAATAAATGTTAATGTCCCTCTGTGGTAAGCTGAAATGAAGGGCTTAATTAAAAAGACAATTACGAATAGTTGGCAAGAGTTGTGGACTCAGGAAGGAAAGGGAAGGCACTTATATGAAACAAATAAAGAAGTCGGAAATGTGAGAGAAGTTTGTGGCAAAAGAAGGGATGACAATAATTTCACGACACACAGCTTTGAATCAATCACCTTTTAAAATTGGTAAATATAATTAGGATTGTGCAGCATATGTGGATTACCTGAAACAGTCGAACATGTTCTTTTAAAGTGTGCTGGTTATAACGAAGAAAGATCTCAGCTCATATAAGAGGTTAAGGCTGTAGGAATAAAGAGGTTAACATTAAAGTGCTAGCAGGACAATAATTCAAAAGTGACTACTGCCGTATTAGAATATCTTAAGATAACACATTTGATTAGAAGAATACATTTTTATTTGTATTTATTTGTATTTTTTTTTTCTTTCCATTGTCTGTCAACACTTCACACTCCACCAGTAGGTGGCAGAAATGCACCAAAGCTGGTTTGCCAACCGCCATTAAATTCAGAAGAAGAAGAAATCTCTCTTGAGTAGGTACTTATTTTGAATAAGTACTTCTCAACTGCTAAAAAAGTATGTTCTATATAGTATGAGTGTGTGTAGTATGAATGTAATCCGAACGTATACATTCGCCATGTTGTCATTATCATGTGACCTAACAGCGTCAGTTACGTCACTTCACTGCCAGTCATAAATCCTCTCCCGTGGCCTCATGGGATAGTAAAGTGTCCATCATATGCACACTTTAGAATCTCAGTGGAAGTAGTAGGTCATCCGGGGACTTTTCGCCTAGTCTTCAATGAGTACTGTAAATTTGGACATACTTCTTTTGTCACAAACTGTACTGTTTTTCAACTACTATATAGTAGGGAAGTGTGATTTCGGATGCAGCCCATGTGTTCCCACTGCAATATTGCGAAGTATTGCCAGTTAACTTTAATAAGTTAAAGTAATAATTTCTGCTTGTGGAATCATGATGATTCCTGCCAAACCACATCTGAAACAAAATTTGAAAGCGGATCTGCGGATACCCATTTTTTCTAAATATTTTCAGGAGTACATGATTCAGTCCAATGGAGAGAAAAATCCAAGTGCTGGAAAAACCAGAAGCCTTAACATTTATAAACTTCAAATCACCGATCCACTGCAGTAAACTAAGAGACGAAGCAGAGGGGAAAATACACAGCTGCCACAGGAGATCAGTGTGAACTTAAATATGTGTTCACACTAAATGCCAGCAGATGCTCATAACACAATCAATGACTCCGGCCGCTCTGGGATGTTTCTTTGAGCTTGCAGAGGGTATGGTGCCGTTCATGGCTCTCTAGCTCTCGCTCTCTTCTCTGTGGAGTTCTGTCATTCTATCAGTGTCAGAATCAAAGTGCTAAGGCAAGTTCATCTTTTAAAGACAGCCCAGCCTCTGTTTATAGCTGAAGGCAGGAGTCTGTACAGCTCACAAGAGAGTTTTGCTTTTGCTTTTTGTTTCAAATGAGTAATAGCAACAACATCCATCTCTAACTCCCTTTATAACCCACACACAAACACACATACACTACTCTTAGGGCACTGTTTTCGTGAAAAAGCATGGTTGCTTTAACTGAAGTTGCTGTTCACATTATGGGGCAAAGCACTATTTGAATGATGCAATTCCAGATTTTGCACGCAGGTTGTTTTTGAGGGCTAGATTGAAGGGGATATCTTGAGTCGGTTTAGCATCTTGGGTGCATTTGGGGTTCCAACTCTTCTCCTCTCTCGTTGCTTACCTTCTTTATTCTTCACTGTGCTATCAAAGGCAAAAAATGCCCCACTCCCAAAAATAACTTTACATTGTGGATGATGAGGAATATGACAATAAATGTTTACTTTAAAGAACATCCTTCATTACGAGATCAAATGAAATCAAACCAGGAAATTGAAATTGAAATCAAAGCAACAAACTTAAATCTAATTGAAATACATCTGGGGTCAAATATTTCACACAAAATAAACAATGCAATGAAAATGATGAATTAAATGAATAGTTATATTCAATCATGTTATTTATTTAACAAGGTGTGCTATTTTCATATGGAAACATTAAAACATGAATATTAGCGATTGTATTTGGGGCTGTGCACATTCACTGCCAAACCAGACTAATGAACTAAAATGTTCATCCAGGTCTACTATTATGCTGAATAAAACATGGGTCGATTCCCTGTGGAAGCCTTGTTCGGCTTTATGAAGCAGTGAGGTGTGAAGTACTACAGCAAATGGGAAAAACACACTGCCTCTATTCTTACATAATGAAATGCTCACAGAAACGAGTATAACGGTTTTGGCAAGGTTCACAAATCCTGATGGATGCCAGGAGGGCTGAATTACTGCAATGAACTTAGTGCTAATATTTGTTCGAGTGAGCAAAATGGCCTGAGCGGAAATTGACCAGCAATTCTTATTTCTTTTGGATTGGCCATCACAACTCTTTGAAATGAGGGATTCATGGTTTTACATTATTTTACATTTACATGTCATTTGAGAAATTTTCCATTCATTTACATTTAATTTGTGAGGTCTTACACGATTTTACCATTAAATTGTGGACAAGGGTTACTCTTCTTGGTGCATCCACTTATCTCTATTTATCAATTCCATCAATTATTTGTTAATTGGGGTTGATTTGTAAAGCCTAGACAGTGTGTATCTCTAGTGTCTCAGGGTGAAACAAAGCAACAAAAGCCAGATATCTTGGCAGTAACACACACAATTTTATGCATCTGTTACCTGCCATGTCTAGAAATTGAACGGGTGTTATGGATTAGTAATGGTGTGTGATCATGTTTGAAGATGTTTACTTTCACATCAAAAAAAGGAAAAAGGAAAAAGGAAGCATGAGCCGCCTGAAAAAAATGGAAGACAGACTGGAAATAATAAAGTCTTAGCCTTTGTAGAGGAAAAATTATGTCTTGACTTTTTAATTTGGAAACAAAATATTGAAAAGTATGCAATCTTAAATATTCAAAAAAATATTTTTTAAACTGAAATTAACACTCACCTCAGAAAAGAGGATAGACACCCATCATAAACCTTGTTGATATGAAAATAACAACATATTACAATAATTCCTATTCTGGTTTCACCTGCATATGTTATTCAGGAATGTAAGGCAGCAATGACATGCTGCGTCTTGTTTGCTGCCACTGTTACCCAGGGTGTCCCCCAGGGCTCAGTCATTGGCCCTCTGTTCTTTCTCAACATTTCCCCATAGACAAATAATGTGATGTCAGTTCCAGTTCTATACTTTCCTTTCCCTAATTACTACACATTTGTATGCTGTTTTTTTCCCACCAGATTTGCCAAGCTGAGCAGTGTTGGCAAATGTTTTAAATGTAACACATTACAATATTGAGTCAATTATATATATATATATATATATATAAACGAATTATGTTGCACAATAGACAACATTTCAGGTTAAAAGAAGCAAATATGTCTCACATTAATATAATGCTAAAAGGGCTGAAATATAAAAATGATAGCATCCCCTGCAACCATCCAGCTTCTTACTAAATAAATTGACCCCAGATGTAGAGGTCCTTCAGATTAATGATTCAGGAAAGTTTCAATCACTTTTAGTTAACAGCTCTCCTTGGAAATCAGGACTCAATCAAGCCTGAAAAAACTGAGGAAAAAAACGTCTTTATATCACAGTTTGACACCCTCGGCCAGCTGACTCTCTTGAACATCTGGTTGTGAGCTACACTTGGAAGCTTTGGGGGATCATCTGGACATAGCATATAATATTCTATGTTCCATCTGAAAGTACTGACTAGATAGGCCTAATCATTAAGCATTTTAACATCTGATTAATTCATATTTCTTCAGAAATCTGAAGAGCAAAAGCTTTAGTTCTGAGGTTTGAACTTCATCAGTGCAAATCTAGATGGTATTTTTTTGATTATTGTATATTTTATAAAATATATTCTGCCATCTCTTACATTGAGCCTCAGTGAAACTCATCAGTGAACAAAGATTGAGTTGTAGCTATTTTCGTTCTTAAGAAAGTGGGACTTCAGGGACAATGCCAGTTATTTGCTTGTTTGAGTGTGTGCTTGTGTGAAGTGAGAGAAACTGACTACCAAAACCACATGAATTACTATGCTGTACCTTTATGTCAGACAGAACTTTTGTTGAAAGCATAAAAGATGTGAAAATCTGACTGTGCTTTTCTTTTGTGCTTTCAAACATCTACTAACTGTGAATTCTATTCTCCTAATTAAATTGACAAAATCACCATATCTTTGTAGGTTAATAGCTGTTGCTGTGAATACCTTAAAACCATATTTATGGGATAGTTCACCCAAAAATTAAAGACTGAATATTCTGTCATCATTTACTCACCCTCATGTCGGAAGTCAGAGGTCAACAAAACTGTTGGTTTACAAAAAAGAAAGTCATACAAGTTTGGAACAACATGAGGGGTGAGTAAATGAGTAAATTACATCATTTCCGTTTCTTTAAAGTCTTTAAAGCAAGGATCACCGATATATGTGGTGACAATATGTGCTGTAGGCTGTATTTTTAAGGGAATTTATGGTAGAAATGTTTAATGATTTTTTTAATCAAACCTTTGTGTCTTTACAGAAATTGGCTTTCAAAAATAACCATCCTGAGAAATATTCTCTGGAGTAACAGTCTTGCCATGTAGATGTGTTTTGATTAAGCATATCAGTTATAAATGTGTAATCTTGAACTGACTAACTGTTTGTTTGCTCAATCTCTGCTCAGCTCTTTCTTGACTTGTGTCATCTTATGTCACCGAGTCCACAAAAACCCCATGGCGCAGCTGTACTACAACAAGGCCAGTAACTCCCCGTACCGCGATCGCATCCCCCTGCAGATCGTGAGGGCGGAGGTTGAGCTGTCTGCCAAGGAACGAGCCTACCTGACGGCGGTGGAGAAGGGCGACTATGCTGGAGTTAAACAGGCCCTTGAGGAGGCCGATATCTATTACAACATCAACGTGAACTGCCTGGACCCATTGGGCCGCAGCGGACTCCTCATCGCTATTGAGAATGAGAACCTAGAGGTGATGGAGCTGTTGTTGAGTCATGGCGTGCTCATGGGCGACGCTCTCCTCTACGCCATCCGCAAGGAGGTGGTGGGAGCAGTGGAGTTACTGCTGTCCTACAGGAAGCCCAGTGGAGAGAAACAGGTGTGTGAGGGTGTGACTTCCTTAGTTTTAAACATCCAACTTTTCTGACTGGATAGCATGTAGCTGTATTGAAATGCCATAGCTAATTTTGAGGAGAACAAGAAAAACTGCAAAATAAGACATGTTGCAGAGTAGGGCTGGGTTGATAATACTGATTACTGGATTTTAATCAATCTTCATTTTGATGAAGCGATATCGATTCTTAAATCCCAAGATTGATCTTTTGCTGTTTTCAGATGTGTGAACAAAACTTTTCGAAACATTATTTGTTGCACGCCTCCCATCTAATAATCACGATAAACTTTGTCCTTTGTTACTTCTGATATCAGCTCTCAAATTCTGTCAATATTATCACGAAATTTAATAATTACCGTTTTGGCGCTCTTTTACACTTCTCTGGCGTCACTATTATCCACATCAGTTCAAGCGGCAGCACGGATCGCATGTTCATCTCTTCCTCTTGTTATAGCACAAAATATACAAGAATGAACTTCAGAAGGTATGTTGAAAAAAAAAAAACAGTAGACTACAAACTTATTGAAATATATGATGTGCCATGTAATCACTCAATCAGTATTTCAGCTGTGGAGAGACGTAAATAAAACAGCTTGTGAACAATATGTCATGTAACATTACATTTACCTCAGGAAAGCCATTCAATCTAGTTAGTAAACTAGAAAAAAAAACTCCACAGAGCAGAGCAAACGTCATTATATCTTTAAAAAGATTATAGTTTATATAGCCTAAAAACTGCTTTACTCTACATAGTCTAATCATATTTCAGTCTAATCCTCAGAATGTTTTATCGGTCTGTCACATTTTAAGACAAGCTTTGCAATGATTATTAAAGGATGGGGCACGGCTGTTTATGAAAACTCATAAAATGAAATGTTCATCTTTAATATCATGCACAGTGCATTGGACTGAACTGTAGCCCTAAAGATTGACAACTTCCTTAATAGCGCAATTTTACTATTATTTATTGCTCTCTTTGTTTGCACTCTTTAAGGTTCCTTCTCTTATGATGGACACACAGTTTTCGGAGTTTACACCCGATATAACACCAATCATGTTGGCTGCCCACACAAACAACTACGAGATAATCAAGCTCCTAGTTCAACGAAAAGTCACCATACCGCGGCCACACCAGATCCGCTGTGATTGCGTGGAATGTGTATCCAGCTCCGAAGTGGACAGCCTGCGGCACTCCCGTTCACGCCTGAACATCTACAAAACTCTTGCTAGCCCCTCTCTCATCGCCCTTTCCAGCGAGGATCCCATCCTCACAGCGTTCAGGCTGGGCTGGGAGCTAAAGGAGCTCAGTAAGGTGGAGAATGAGTTTCGGCAGGAGTACGAGGAGCTATCGCAGCAGTGCAAACTTTTCGCCAAAGACCTGCTGGATCAGGCCCGTAGCTCCCGTGAGCTGGAGACCATCCTCAATCATCGGGATGACCACAGCGAGGAGCTGGACCCCCTTGAATGCAGAGACCTGGCCAAGCTCAAGCTAGCCATCAAGTACCACCAAAAAGAGGTGAGCAAAGACTGAGAGATTTGAACACATACTGTATATCCCTCTTTGGGGCTCTGTGAGGGCTGAATGAGTAATATTAGCAGAGATAGAAGAAACACATCTCTCTCTCGCTCTAGGCTCCCCCCTCCAGCTTACGTTGAGGTTGGGTCTGGCAAGAAGCAGACTAATTACTGTGGGTTTTAGCACCTTGCTTGCTCCCTGTGTTAGGCTGCTCAAGTACCCCTTAGGTTAGATGAGGGTGAATGGAACCATGCTGGGCAACTCATGAACTCCATTTGTTTTGTTTACCTCCCTTCCCAACTATTGTTGGATCTTGAAGCAGGGATAGCAGTCCCCTTTAGATGGGTGCTAGACTATGGACCTGGTTCGACAGTACTAATAAGTAGAGGAAGTTCACTGCTTGTTATCTGTCATGTAAAATCATAAAAAGCACTAGGTCTTTGGTGGAGTGCCTTATTTCAAGGCAGGGTTCAGCTGTTCTCTCCCAGTTATATTGGGGTCTTGAAGTAGTACCTAAGCTCCCTGCGGTTCTCTGGGGGTTTAGAGTCTGGGTGATAAGAGTGGTTGGCACACTGCATTATGTTCTGCTCCTATTCTCCCTCCTTTCCTGAGTAGGAGTAAGGATTAGGGTCCCTTTTAGAGGGGCAGCAATAGTGAAGGTTGTAGCCTGAAGCCAATTACTAAAGTTTTTAGTACTTTGCATGCTCTCTTTCTTAAGCTGATCTTAAGATACCCCTTAGAGTAGAGCAGGGTGAACAGAATTGTGTTCTGTATTTATAAATTTCCTTACTTTCGTTTGTCCTCTCCCCAACTATGGTTGGGTCTTGAAGTAGGACCTTATGCTCCCCTATGGCTAGGTATCCTGCATTCTCTAGTTGAACCATGCTTGGAGAACCTGGCAAGTATAGAGGCAGTTTGCCTGGTGGCCTCCCTTCTTGTTATGGTAGCACTGTAATCAGATGAGTGCATGAAGTCTCCTAGTGGTTCCTGATGAATAACTTTTCTCAAGTAGGGTTGAGCACTCTACCCTATGACCCTAGGGTAATTAAGCAGAGCTTAAGCTCCCCTGTGGTTTCCCTAGGGGTTAAGTTGCAATAGCAAGATTTTTTTTGCTTTCCCCTGATGAAGTTAAGGTTATATTCTTCCCATTGGAAGTGATGGTAGATCAAATGTCATAATTTAATTACTCCCTTTAATAAGCTACTCCCTAAAAGGCTTATAAAAGTGTTGACATAGCCAGTACTTTATAAGAGCATTTGCTCTTGTGGCCTTTAAGGCTTGTTACCTGCCCTGCATTGGAGGGAGGAAGATTGTAAAGGCCTGCATTGCCTTGAAGATTGCCCGGTTGCATAAAGCACCTTAAGTATGATACGGGGCGATTTCCCCTTACCTAAGAGAATAACTTAAGGGTGTTGCATATAATCTCTTAATCGGTTCTCTTAGGTAAGGGAAACATTTAAGTTTTTCACGACAGCGATCCTGGATTCACGTTATAAAAGTCTGTTGTTGCCATAGATACGCCAAATAGTAACAGCAATTTCGCAGTTTCATAAAATAAAGTAGGCTAGGACATCGGAATGGATAAAGAAAACAAAAAAAGAAAGCCTAATTGGACAGGGGAGGAGAAATGCATTCTTTTTAGAAAAACAATTTTGAAAAGCAAACTAAATCCCACTGTAACTGCGGGAACTTGACCGTTGCGTTTAAATGACATGAAAGAGCCCCCCGCAACCTGGTGAACCACTCTGCTGGCAGACGATTTATGCACGTGGATTTATGCATGTTTATAAACATCTCCCACTACCGTCTGAAAACTCCCAGTTGCAAAAAAAAACAAAAAAACACAGTGCTATTTATAAGCAGTTGTAACACCGCAGGTAAAGAGTGGTTGCGATGTGTGACATGGTCAAGGTCGCCATCTAGTTTGTTAGTCATTTCAAATTTTGCGCGTCGATCAAATCGGTATTCTTGCAACAATTTTTCATCGCTAAGATGGTCCAAAGGGTTCTCCCTATTCCTAAAAATGATTCTTGGCACATAATGATCTTCAGCTGGTTCCATAAATTCAGCCATGTCATCTTATTTTTGTCCGCGTTACTCTTAAGGTTACGATTTTCGAACCTTAAGTTATACTTAGGGAAATGACCGTTAAGGGGTTTTATGCAACACTTGACGCTTTTTAAGGGATTACCTAAGTGAAAAAAAACAGCATTTAAGGGAAATTCTAAGTGTTTATGACGTTTCACTTAAAGAAACCCTAAAGTAACACTTAAGGGTTTTTTTCTGCAACACCCTTAGGTTTAAGGGAAACATAAGGGTTCTGAACTTAAGGGAAAATTACACTTAAGGTGCTTTATGCAAACGGGCACTGGACTTCCCTTGCAATAGAGCTTAGAAGCTTGTATACATTCAAAAAATTGGGGCTTAGGGAGTGGCTCCACTAAGCAGTTTATGAGTCGCAATTTGCACCCTGGGGGTTGACGACACTCTGACTCTAGCTATCTGTAGAGTTAATCTATGCTATGGCCAATATGTTTGTTCTTATCCACAGCTTAGTAAGGCAGGCATTCCCTCAGCATGACATAGTGGGTACTGGTTCCCCATTAGCATCATTATCAGACTCGTTGAGGCATCGAAGTTCCACTTTGAAAGGGAAGGTTAGGCAACGTCTTTGGTAAAGCAACCCGGTTCCATGCATCAGGTTTGCATGCACGTCTTCTTCAGACAAAAGAGTTGATGACATGTCTAGCATGCACCCTCTTATACTCACGGGCGCTCTGCTTGTGACATCATGTTCTTTTGTCAATGTGTTGCTTGGTGTGTTGCACGTATTCAGACACCAATCACGCCATAGTGTCATTATCAGGCACAGTGTCTCGTTCCTCTTCTCAGGGAACTGGGTTGCATACCTAAGACGGTATTGGTTTAGCCATAGCACAAGCTCATATTCCTTGTTTTGATAGATTTTAATGTCAGTAAACCTTATCTGCATAAACAATTGTCTTGTCCTCAGGCATCAAAGTAAGTTTCACTATATCATGTTGCCTTAATAAGTGTATTATATTTTGACTCTGCATCAAATGCAGTGGTGAAGTACTCTTCTTGAAACATTTTTATTCCTAGTTTAAAAAAAAAAAAATTTATAAAAAAAAAAAAAAAAAAATAGAAAAAGAATATTAAATAAATAAAACAAACAACTGAACCAGGACAGTCAAAAGAATCAGAACCTAAACCAGAACTTTTGTATTAACCTAGAAATGTTATCTCGAGATGAATGGCTTTCAAAAGAACAGTTGTTTTCTAATGCTGATGGCATCATTGCAATGCTTTCATGAGAGGTGACAGTTCAAGGTGCTGTTGCATTTTGAATCATTTGTCTGTTTAATAGGACCTCACAGCAGAATGGACTCCTTTCATAAAACTTAATAACATTTCAGAGAAATGTAGGCCAGGCAGCAAGAGAAAATGTGATTTGAGAAACATTATTTATACAATTATTATGGACAGGCACATCATTTTACTCCTGCATTGTGTAGAAGGGAGCCATTTTTGGAGCATTTGTGATTTATTTATTTTTTATTAGATTTTTTTGCAATGCTAAAATATAAACCTTCGATTAACTGTAAAATTGTGTGCAGTCATGGAAAGTTGGGGTGGTGTGGCATAGTGGAGTGTAGATGAAAGGTTGCAGGTTTAAACCTCACAAGGGTTATTTTGTTCATCATCAACATTGGGCTCTTGAGCAAGTTGTACCATGTAACTCCAGGGAAATCGACTTTGTAATAATCATAACGTTTTACTAAATATTAAATTAATACGTATAACGTCTGAAAGGTTGATTTAATAACTGATTTCCCCTCATATGTCTGTGGAAAAAGGTAATACGTAACGACGTGAATGCCAAACCTCACTGATGTTTACCCGGTTTAAAACCTCTTCAACATTTATGCTGTTGTGTAATGTTTGTTATCAATTTACATGCATTTAGCAGATGCTTTTATCCTTAATGACTTGCAATAGAGCAACATGAGCACTTTGCCACAGATGCAACAATATTCAAAACAATACCAAACTTCGTAGCAAATTACAATAGAGCAACATAAACTTTCAGAGCTGCCAACTCTCACGCATTCACCGTGAGACTCACGCAATTTACACTTTTCACATGCTCTCACGCCACACATCCATTTTCTCACGCACAGAAAAATCGCGACGCAAAGAGGACACGGAGACCGACAGACTAAACACTACAGAGCAGGTTAGTTGCGATATAAAAAAAATCTCAGCTCTCAGATTCTGTCAATTTTATTACGAAATTCAAACAATAAATACCGTTTTGACAGATCCCTAGCGGCACGTGAACCGATCATCTCTACTAGCTAATAGTAAATAAACACGAATGAACAATGTTGAAAGAAACAGTACAACTTACCGAAATGTATATTCCTCATACATAATATCGATCAATCAGTGTTTTTCAACTGCGGAAAGGGTCAATAAAACAGCTGGAGAACAATTATGTCACATAACATTTACCTCAGGAAAGCCATTTAATGACCATAATATAGGCTATAGCACATTAGTTGGCTAGAAAAAAAAAGAGCTATAGAGAGTATTTTGCTAAATATGTGTAGGCCTACTATATTACATTTATTATATTTTTACTTATATCATTAAATAAAGTTGTTATTATAATAAAAAACGCATTATATATATATATGTATATATATATTTATTTTATTATAGTTATTTTTAACCTTAAATAATACTACCAGCTGATAGGGCTGTCTGTATGTTTACAGCATTAGATTAGTTTTTTTTTTTCTTAAGAAAAATTAAGGCCTATCTTGTGTAGCCTACCTAATATTTATCCAAAATATTAAAGTCAATATGAAATCAAATCACAAGAATTGAATTGAAATCGTGAAATTTGTTTCAAGCAATAATACAAAAACGTCACTAAACCTAATAAAATTCAGTTTAGTTACTAAAATGGTTTGACAATCACAATACACTTATTGTGATGCAAGATTTTTTTTTACATCCCCTCAACTTTCTTTTTGTTAGAGAACTGTCTTTCTTGACAGTTTTCACGAGATTACTCTTTTACAAATTATTAGTTTTTCATATACTTTCATAGTATCGAATATCATATACCAAGAAGCCAAGAATATGTACGAAACATCTGTGTGAATTTAACATCTATTTGATCTTTTCAACAATTTGTATGCAATCATGAATTGCATCTTTATCTGTATTTGTCATGAATTTTCACAGGCTTATTAGATCATTCAACCATTATTATATTCTGACAGTTTGTAGCTCAACCCAACTGCCAGCAGCTCCTGGCAACACTTTGGTACGATGGTTTCCCGGGATGGAGACGTCGTCACTGGGCAGTGAAGCTCGTCACTTGCTTCATCATTGGCCTGCTCTTCCCTGTCTTCTCCCTCATATACCTTCTGGCTCCAAAGAGCACTCTGGGAACCTTCATCAAGAAACCTTTCATCAAGTTCATCTGCCACACTGCCTCCTACCTGACCTTCCTCTTGCTCCTCCTCCTCGCCTCACAGCATATTGTGCAAACGGACCTGCATGTACAGGGACCTCCACCCACCATTGTGGAGTGGTTGATCTTACCCTGGGTTCTAGGTAAGATTCCTTGGGTACATGGATGGATGGATGGATGGCTGGATGGATGGATGGGTAGGTTGGTGTACTTCAAATCTTATAAGCATATTTCAAAAAACTGTACTTATTGTACAGTATTTTACCCTTACTGTACAGTTAATACCATATTAATTAAATAAAATGCCACAGTGTACTTTAAGAGATTACACTTATTACAAACTTAAGTACTCTTTTAAATAGTGCACTTTGCAATAATGTCAAATTAAACGTTTTAAATAATTATTTTTCAACTTGTGTTGTGCTTTATAGAAATACACTTATTTTGATGTCTTGACTAACACACTAAAGTACGTGTCGTGTAAAGTACCTGATTATAATTTTAACTGTAGTGTTATTCAGTATTACATTTAAAATGTATATATTTTAAATGCACTGAATTGCAACTTCACTTTTACAGATGTGTAATTACAAATATATTTGAATACATGGTATACAAGTTTCAATAGTGTATTTTAATTTACCATAATGCTTGTCAGCACTTTACATTTTTTTTCAAAAAGATGTACTTAAGTCCTACATGTAAATAACATGCAATTAAGTGTCTAAAAACATTACATTCAGTTTGCACTTAAGTAGGCCTAAATTCTTTTAAAGTATTTTCATGTAACTTCCATTATAAGTACTCTTTTTTTTATATGGTAAAGTGTACTTCTTTTGCACAAGGTTATGTACCTTTTTCAAACTTCATTTCAAAGTCTTTTTATGGCTTATAACTTTTTTTTAAATCCCTATGCATAAAATGAATAAGAAAAATAAAGTGGGCGGACACTGTAATGCTGGAATCCAAAGTGTAAAATTGTAGCCTCAAATATCCATTTAGCTCAAATAATGACGAAATGATGATCTGTAACATTCATTTAGCTGGCTCATTCCTCAAGCAGTAAAACTGGTCGACTGCACAGGAAATGGATACGGCTATGGTTTTATCCCTCTGATGCAGTAAATGAATACTCATGAATTATTGATATAATAATTTATTGACCTCAAGACATAAGCAGACGAAATCACATCTGAAGCCCCAGTTCAGAACTGATTACAGCAGGGCTCAATCATAATGGCTTGAGGTTTTCTCTCAAAGTACACACAAGCCCAGAAGTAGACACAAGTGGAGGCTTGAAACTAATTATCTGTAGTCTGGAGGACAGGTGAAATCTGCTAGAAAGGAGTTTGCTTTATTTCTGTGAATAAGAAGCCAAGCACTAGGCAGTGGAACATTGAAAATATATATATTTTAGCCTAGCAGTGTAACATACATAAGTGTACTGTATGTTCTGTGTTCCACCCTTCAGTGTTTTTGGTTCTGTCCTGTGACCTAGTTTTCCTCAATCTGTTTAATTGTTCATTTTATTCACCTGTGTCTTGTTAATCAACTTATTAGTTTACTTTGTTTGTTCATGCTTATAAGCTTTCAGTTCTCCCTTAGGGTACATTCACACGACAATGATATGCCAAAAACGGAGAAGTTTTTCCTTTGAGTTTTCCCGTGTACAGACGACACCATTGTCAAAACTATCCCCATTCACACGGATCCGTGAAAACGACTAAAAACCCTGTATTCTGCTGCCAGGCCAATAGATGACGATGAAACACTATAGACTGAACACGTAATACGCATGTGCGTGACGTCATCGTCTTCAGAGTTTCGCGTTTTGAAACTTTGAAACCTAAAATGCCATTGTCATGTAAATGAATGGCCAAAACGCATAAAAAGTGTTACGTTCTTAGTTGAAAACAGTGTCGTGTAAACAGCCCCTTAGTGTTTTTCAGTTCTCGTTAATGATAGCATCAATGCATGAGTGTATTTCTCCTTAGTTAAACCTGTTTCCTGAGTATTTGTTATTAAAGCCTGTCTCCTTGAAGTATTCCTCGTCGTCTGATTTTATATACGTCACGTTACATGACAAGCAGTATTTGTTTGTTCTTTATAAAAAAAATTCTTTACAATTAATTCGAGGGGCACGAAATGTTGCAGAATCTGGGGAAGAATTTCGTTTTAAGGTTTCTCAATGTTATTTATTTGTTTCATTTGTGTGTGGCTGTGGACTACCCTGGAAATTCAGAGTTCTTGCAAGAGCACAATTTAAATTTGCTCAGCGAGTTACTCTGGCATTGAGTAATGATGCTCATTAACTATGCCCTTGTAGCCGAGCTGCACCAATCACATCGGTGTCCCTGATATAGGCGGGCCAGAGGCACACTAGTGACAACGCAATTACAACAGTGATTGGTCGTAGTGTTATCCAATTGCGTGCAGTGAGATTTTCAAATGCATGCTTGGTGCCGCCCCTCGAGTTGGGCGATTTTCATTACTCGATGCCAGACCCTTAATCTTTCAGATTATAGGGTCTGGATTTCCAGGCTAGCTGTGGACACCAAAAACATCAAATATAAAAAGAAAAATCAATCAATCAATCAAAATCAATAATTTTTCGGCATACTTTGCACTTTAGATTTATTTTCTTGTACGCAAACTGCAAAGTTTTTTTACTGTACTTTTTTTCATACTGATTTGCAGTTGTTGTCATTTTTTTTATCCTTGTAGGCTTCATCTGGGCAGAGATTAAAGAGATGTGGGATGGAGGTTTCACAGAGTACATCCATGACTGGTGGAACCTGATGGATTTTGCGATGAACTCCCTCTACCTGGCCACCATATCTCTTAAAATGGTGGCCTACTTTAAGGTTGATACCATCATTTTTATGCAAGCTACAGTCCTGGAGTAGATACCTTTACAGAGGACCACTTGTAAATAGTTTGTTTCACGTTGTACAGAGTTTGAGCAGGACTTAAAATGACATGATTGTAGAAGAAGGAATATGGTTTTCAGCACAGTGTCTTTTATTTATCTCACATATGTTCTCTCTCCATCAGTACAATAGCTCTCGTCCTCGTGTGGAGTGGGAGATGTGGCACCCTACGCTCATTGCCGAGGCTCTCTTCGCCATCGCCAACATCTTCAGCTCGCTGCGTCTCATCTCTCTGTTCACCGCCAACTCTCACTTGGGCCCACTGCAGATTTCTCTTGGTCGCATGCTGCTGGACATCCTCAAGTTTCTTTTCATCTACTGTCTGGTGCTGCTGGCTTTCGCCAACGGCCTCAACCAGCTCTACTTCTACTACGAGACGAAAGCGTCCGAAGAGCCCAGCCACTGCAAAGGGATCCGTTGTGAGAAGCAGAACAATGCCTTCTCTACGTGAGTGAAACGCACTGTGCAGTTGTTTAGTAGAATGTCCAGGTTACCCCTTGAGAAAATGAAGTACACTTTAGCATACTTTTAAAAAGATGGAAATAGTTATGAACTGATGTATTGTTTTCGGACACTAAGGGCCAGATTTACTAAACAGGGCCAATTAGCGTGAGAGTGCAATTCCAAAAAAAGATCTGATGGAAGTGGAAAGTTCTGCGTGTGATCTACTGACAACGTGCAAACTAAAGAACACAGACGCAGCCGGATCATTTCCATAATGACCAACGCAATCTACCAAGAGCTGCGCAAATTAGCATCTGTTTTAAGACATTTTTTTGGGGGGGGTAAATAATGGTGCAAATACCAGTAAATTGACGAGCGCAAACCTTAGTAAATCACCTTGCATGATTCATTTAAATACTCTGAAAGGGAAACTCCTACAAATGCATGTGCAGTAAGGTCAGCCGCAAAAAAAAACTGGTTATAACTTTTTGACTATTTTCCAAATAAAAGATTTCCTGTATCATAAATCGATTCACTTTTGCTTAAAAACAGTGACAAACAACTCACCTTGATACTTTTTGATATTTGTTTCAGTAGCAATATAAAATGTTGCACAAGATAAATGATACTACCTTACAGAAGAACAAGGCTTTCTGGACCAATAATCTAGTGAGATTTCAGCAATCACATAGAAGAAGAGGAAGCTTGCCTTTAGAAGAATCTTAGTGGAATATTTCCATAAAAGTCTATTTCCATAGAACAAAATTATGGAAAAATAAATGGAATTTTCCTGTTCACTTTATTCTTCCATAATTTTGTGACTTGGAAATGTCCACTATTCGCTCCTTACTTCCTTTGATTTCGGCTCCAAGAAACTGGTACTCTCCAATAATTTGCATTTGGAGTGGCATTCTGAACTTTTCTTCTAGTAAAGATTAGAAAGTTGGTCTCCCAGCCTAATGTGAGCCTAAGCAGACTGGTCTGTTGACTGGTTTTAGATGAGTTTTGGCCACTTTTGTCATCTACTCCGTCTGGGAGACCACCTTAATCCAGCTAAAACCAGCTCAGATTTTTTGGTAACACTTTATTTTAGGGTTCAATTCTTGCTATTAACTAGTTGCTTATTAGCATGCATATTACTAGGACACATTTATTAGTACTTATAAAGAACATATTAATGCCTTATTCTACATCCCTCAATCCCAGCCAATACCTACATTTAACAACCACCTTGCTCTAACTATTAGTAAGCAGTAAACTAGGAGTTTATTGAGGTGAAAGTCGTAGTAAATAGTGAATATATGAATTTGTGTTTCCCATACTAAAGTGTTACCGATTTTTCATTATGGAAGTGCTGAAAACCCCCCTAAAACCAGCCAAACAGACCAGCGTTAACATAACATGTTTGCCAACATGTGAAAAGCAAGAGCGAGTAGATAATGCCAGCATGATGGTGAACTATTCTTGAACATCCGTTTTGTTCTCCTTGAGTCCTAGAGGAGTAAAAATGTCCTGTGTGTTGAAGACATTAGATATTAGATGATAATGACACAGCTCAACAGTCGAGCTTGCCTTTGCAGTAACAGAGGTCTCATAGCATTGATAATAATCGAAATAAATTAACTGTGATGCACGTATTATAAAACCCACAAGGACGCATCGGTTGCCTTGATCAATGAAAGTAATGTGGCCAAGATGCCACACGCAGCTTAATGCTGACCTCCCGCAGAGGTCAAAATGAGAAAGAAATGAGAAAGGAAACGAGAGTGGAAATGGTTATGATCTTCCTGAGATTTTGCATCATAGCATGAGCCTTGAAGAATCATTTGATCTCAGAGGACGAAGACGAAATTATAGAGTGGCGCTTCATCCATCAACTCTTGTCTAATGATGAGAATCTTTCGCTCAAGGCTGTGCTGTAATAATGTGTTAGGAAATGGGAAGAGATTTCAATGAGAACAATAAATTTCAGAACTACTCTTGAGAGGGCAAATATTTGATTCCTTCTAAGTAAAGACAGTCAGGAAAACATCCTATCCACTTTTTCTTGGCTGTTTTTTCCCACATTCATCCTTTCAATGTTTTTGAAAGTTGAAATCTATCTATCTATCTATCTATCTATCTATCTATCTATCTATCTATCTATCTATCTATCTATCTATCTATCTATCTATCTATCTATCTGTCTGTCTGTCTGTATGTCTGGGTTGCTTGGTCGGTCCATCCATCCATCCATCCATCCATCCATCCATCCATCCATCCGGTCTATGAACCTTAAAATGTTAATTTTTTCAACGTGCAACTTTTTTTTACTTTTCTTTTCTTGAGAAACATTGCTTTGTAGTTAAAGTTATTTTTAATAATCATGTCATTCAAATTCCTTATGTTCAGTTTTGAATTGCTGCTCTACATCCTGTTTACTCCTCAATTCAAATTCAAATGACAAGTATGTGATCACTTCACTTACACTGTTCAAATATTTTTCAGGGAAATCAAATGTCTTTCTTAGATTTGTATCTGCAATTTATAAATATGGGACATTAAAAAGTTCTCATCTATGTTTAAAGGGACTATGTGTAGCTTTTTAGGTATTTTATTATCTAAAATCAATATTTTTATTAATAAATATGCCCTCAATGGTGTACAAATACCTATGCCAATGATCAGACTAATCCTCGTAAACGAAGAATTTATTATCTTTATATACGGGACGGGTAGGTCCACGGAGACTTCCATAATAGCAGAGAGGGACAAAAAGTACTAGGCCAACGCGTTTCCACAACGCGTTTCGTTCAGAACCAGCGTCACGTGACTGAAGCCAGCAGAAGCGGAGGAGCAGAGCAGTGAGAGGCGCTTGTCACTGCCCCGGCAAGTTTAAAAGGCTGCACTGCACTGTTATTTATACACCGTTCATTCATATGCTGAGTCACAGGATGAGTCCTCGTCGTCGAAAAAGTCCAAAATAGACCGTAAAAGGAAACGTGACCGGAGATTACAAAAACAAGGGATAGCTAATGCAGGAGAAAGCTTTCAAAAGAGACCCTGAAGTTGCCTGCTTACGCGTACCCACCAGATTTCGTCATGAGTCATTTTGTACCCACCACTTTTTTCAGATAACGTCCATAATTATTAGACTTTGGGTTCGATTTTTTGACAGTTTTCAGTGGTTTAAGGAGCAATATGAGAGAGAAATTTGGTGCTCGTTGTTTGGGTACATTAAACCACGTAAAGCTTTTTCACATTAGTATAAAGCCCATGAGAACCGTGTGGAGTCAACCCCCAGCCGCTCCGTTGCTCTGCTGAAAATGTGAAGCTGAAACGCTTAGGGCCCTATTTTAACGATCTGAAACGCAAGTGTCAAAGCGCAAGTAACTTTGTGGGCGGGTCTCGGCGCTGTTGCTATTTTCCCGGCGGGATAAATGACTCTTGCGCCGGGCGCAAATCTAAAAGGGGTTGGTCTGAAGTAGCTTCATTATTCATGGGTGTGGTTTGGGCGTAACGTGAAATAAACCAATCAGAGCATCATCTCACATTCCCTTTAAGAGCAGACGCACTTTTTCCTTGGCGTATTGCTATTATAACGGCGGATTTGCCAGGCGCACGCCAAGAGCGGTTCACAGCCGAGGAGACCAACGCTCTCGTCACGGCCGTAAAAGAGAGAGAAGTGACATTGGGGATGGGAGAAACACACCCAAATTAGCTTCGGTTAAACAGGCGTATTATAATGTGGGTAAATGTGTAAGCTAGATGTATGCTTTTATAATAAATTATTATATTTATAATAAATTGTCTGTCTATCTATCTATCTATCTATCTATCTATCTATCTATCTATCTATCTATCTATCTATCTATCTATCTATCTATCTATCGTTTGTAATAATATGATTAGCAAAAATGAAAACTGCTGCTTCTGTGTAGATTAGAGAATCACAGTGTATGAGCGTTGTGCACTCTATACATTATGGTCAAGCATGCGCCCATAAAATAGCATAATGAACAACGCGCAACGCGTCACTGACTTTAGACTAGGTTTTTTCTGGCCAGTGGCGCAATTGTTTTATGGAACAGTAAAATAGCACCAGGGAACGTTTGCGCCGGAACACGCCTCCTTTTTTGCGCTGAACCGCCCAGGGAGCGCAAGTTCATTCCCTAGTTTAGCGACGTGCTCCTGTGGAGGGAAAAGCACGCTTTGCGCGGGTGCAAAATAGGAATGAATCATGCGTCGGTGTACAAAGTCAATTGCGCTGGGTGCAAGATAGGGCCCTTAGTGTCATATAACATCCATAATAATTTGACTTTAGGTTCGATTTTTTTGACCGTTTTCAGTGGTTATGAGGAGCAATATGAGAGAGAAATTTGGTAATCATTGTTTAGGTACATTAAACCACGTCATGTCATATTGTCAACATGGTTTCTGAAGCAGAATAGTGGGTCATATGTCTAATGCTTTTTGAAAACTTAAAGGGTAAGTTCGGTATTTTACACTTAAAGCCCTGTTTACAGATCGTTTCTGATGAAATAGAACGGTTAAGATTAAAATTTGGACACATGCTGCTGTCCCGAGAATTTTAGGTTTCTTTCGCTTTCCCCAAAACCTCTAGAATGGGTGTATAGGTGCACTGGAACAATCCTTCATAAAACGCATTAAACTTTCGTTTACAAAGACGTGAAACTCACCGAGTGGTCAGGGGTGTTCACTGATATGCTCACACAAAAATCGCTGCAAAAGATGCTTTCCAACAGGTGTTTTACCATTTGTTGTAAAACTGTGGATCTATTTTTCCAAACGTCTCACACCCGTAGATTCTTCCGTTGAGAGCCTGAATAATAGCGAAATAAACCTAAAATTCTCGGGACAGCAGCATGTGTCCAAATTTTAATCTTAACCGTTCTATTTCATCAGAAACGATCTGTAAACAGGGCTTTAAGTGTAAAATACCGAACTTGTCCTTTAAGGCTTTCTTCTTCATAAAACGAGTCGGACATCACATTTTTGTATACATTTTGATTTATTTTCATTAGTAATCTTAGCTACAGGACATCGTATTTCAAAACATGACCTGCAAAAAAGAGAGAAAAAAAAGAAAAAAAAATGCGTCGTTGTACCCAGCACATTTCAAACCAAACTGACGCCCATGCAGCTATTGAGTAAAGTAAGGTTAGAGAAGCTCTGGTGATGATGATATCTAACAATGCACGTACTTCAAAAAATATAACGAGTAAAGAAGGCATTACTACTAATTACCATAGTTAATGTTTTTCACAGTCAGTAATTCATACTGTAACATTCTTTTTTTCGTTGTTTCAAGTTTCAGTTGGTTTTAAATAACAAACTTGTTCACCCGAAGAAAAACTCGAAGTGCTATTATAAGACATCCTGTCATAGCTTTTTAGTACATAAGGGCTACCGTAGATGCAACGCGCATTTGAAAAAGTGAGGCGCTGGAGAGCATTATTCGTTTGAATGCAAAATACAATTTCACCACTAGATGGGAGAAATTCCTACACACAGTCCCTTTAAGAAGAAACAGTATGTGCAGTGTTGTACAGTATATATTATATTGCTGTAAGTTGCAGGCTGTTGATAATAGTGCAGGAAAATGGCTTGAAAGAGCATCAATGCCGCCCTTTCAATTCAGTGGCCCAATTTAGTTCTGCTTCACTCAGTGTGTGTTTAAGAGAATCTGGAGAAATGACCATTTCTGCTTTGCTTCTTTCTTTATTTCCCTCTCTCTCTCTTTGACTTCTCAGGCTGTTTGAAACTCTTCAGTCTCTTTTCTGGTCTGTGTTCGGGCTGTTGAATCTGTACGTTACCAATGTGAAGGCTCGTCATGAGTTCACCGAGTTTGTAGGGGCCACCATGTTCGGCACTTACAACGTCATCTCACTGGTGGTGCTACTGAACATGCTCATCGCTATGATGAACAACTCTTACCAGCTCATCGCTGTGAGTGCCAGCAAATACAATTATAATGTAAGGGTTTATACTGCTCTCACATCAATTGTTTGGGATTGAAAGTAAGTATGGAAAGTAAGTGAAAGTAAAGAGATTTAGAGCACTTGTAGAGATCTTGTAATGTGTGAAGTCAAATTTAAACAAGTAATAAAAACTCAGTGAGTGTTTTAGCGCAATTTTCTCACGTCATGGGATCACAACACTCAAAATTACATTTTTGAAGCATAAAGGAAAGATTTTTGAGCAAATCTTTTTTTCTAATATTATTGTACATTTTAGAAGCTATCGATTGCAATTTGTTTCAACTCGATAGCTATTAATGTGCAAAAAACAGATTTTTCTGGAATTTCCAGGAAATCCAAAATCTTTTCCTGGATTTTTTTTTGTGCGTTCCCGAGATTAGACCTTCCTTAACATAATGCCGAAAACCCGAAGTCTCTAGGTGGTCTGGTTGAGGAGTAGATAGAAGTGCAAGATTGGTGCGACAGAACAGAAATCATGAGTTGTTAATCGCAATTTTGTCCGGTGGAAAATTGCGCTAAAAATGCCCATTTTAATTATTATTCACACTTTTCAGCACAAAAACTTGTTGTATTTATTAACTACATGCAATGCAGTTTAACCAGATGCTAAATATCCTAAAATAGCACTGTGCCATATTTGATAGGTTGCATCTTATTCATAAAACTAACAGATATTAGCATAGTGCAATTAAAGGAATTGGTCACTTAAAAATGAAAATCCTATCACCATTTACTCACCCTCAAGTTGTTTCAACCCTGTACGAATTTCTTTCTTCTGCTGAACACAAAAAGAAGATATTTAGAAGAATGTCGGTTACCAAACAGTTGATGGACCCCATTGACTTCCATAGAAGGGAAAACAATACTATGGAAGTCAATGGGGTCCATCAACTGTTTGGTAACCGACATTCTTCTAAATATCTTCTTTTTGTGTTCAGCAGAAGAAAGAAATTCGTACAGGTTTAAAACAAATTGAGGGTGAGTAAATGATGACAGAATTGTCATTTTTAAGTGAACTATTCCTTTAATATTGTGCTATTACCATCTGGGTCAATGACAAATAAGTGTGTCCTTGAGCAAATCTAGTTTAAAACAGTTTAAATGTGCCAAGCTCTCAGTATTCTTAGTATGTAGTATTCTTTGCATCCATGTAGTTTCATTACAGTTTTTAAAAACTTTGAGAATAGAATAGAATAGAATAGAATAGAATAGAATAGAATAGAATAGAATAGAATAGAATAGAATAGAATAGAATAGAATAGAATAAAAAGCCTTTATTGTTATTATACTCATGTACAACGAAAGTGCTTCTCTTGGTGCCGGAAAAAATATTCAACAAACCAAAAAAATATTACATATGTATAGTACAAAAGTAAACAATTATGTAATCAAATATTTATAAATATTGCACTAATAATAAATATATTGCACTAAACATATTTATTTTTAGGTTACACAGTTACACATTACATAATAATAACAACAGTAAATTATGCATAATTACAAGTAACAAGCCCTAACCCTAACCTTAACTGTAAGTACATGTAGTTAATTAATATTACTCAGTACTTATTTGTGTAATTACACTGTAACAAACACGGTGACACCTTAAAATAAAGTGTAACCAAAACGTTTACATCATTAAATTTTAAATTAAAAAAAACTTCAGAATATATTTTTCAAGGTAAAAAGTATTTTTTTATAAATATCATGAATTGTTATTAAAAAAAGCACGTTTTGGGAAAGTTGCACCACTTGACATTTTTTATCCAGTACAACTATCTTGTCATAAAAATGTCAAATTTCTGATATTAAGATACTTATTGACCTTGACACAATCATTTACGTTTCTGCTTGTGAATTCCCTATATATGTGTTTTCACACATTTAATGAATAATCTTAATAATCTTTAGGATACTAAAAGACCATCATATTTTAGCAGTTTTGTGACAGTCAGATGGGCTCATGTTTATGTATTTTTCAGTATGTTAGTTATGTGCTTATAGCCTACATTTAGAGCCATTTTCACCGCCTGTGTGTGTCTCATAATGGGAACTGTTATTCAAGTAAACACAATTCTGAGTAAACGCACATCATCCAATCACAACAAAAGCCAGTCTGGGACACTATCCCAACTGGCACTTTCAGCACTGTCCTCCATCCAACTGGCCGTCTGTTGTTTTGCTGTAGGATCACGCAGACATTGAATGGAAGTTTGCTCGTACAAAGCTGTGGATGAGCTACTTTGATGAGGGAGGGACGTTACCGCCACCCTTCAACATCATACCTAGTCCAAAGTCTGTGTGGTACCTGTGTGTGTGGCTGCACTGCCGTCTGTGTGGACACGGAGAATCAAGGCACGAGGACGAGTGTAAACATGGAAAACTCAAAGAGTTCACGGTAATGTATTATGTGCTTTCGTTCTGAATGCAGCGTGGGTGGTACATTATAGCTTTCACTCAGTAAATGTGACACAGCCCTTGACTAAAGCAAACAAAAACAGCATAATTGCCATTATAAACAGCGATTTTTGAAGAACCACTAAGTAGTGTTGAAGACAAGCATTGCTATCATTCATTATCGCTCATGCTTTGTTAACTCTTAACCCTGAGGATTACATTTTGTTTGTGCTGTGGAAATCAATTTTACCTCAGATCATGTGGTTTATTGAGGAATGTTCTGCTATTCATTTGATAAGCAATCAGACTCTAAGCAAAAAGGGACTGTCCAGCTAGAAATTGTTTTGTTCTAGTAATGTCTTTAGTGACATGGGTCATTCTTCATGCTGCAGTGGATTCTGGGAGCCATGGAGGAGTTTTGTATGATGCATCCAGAATGCACTGCAGTATGAAGCATGTCACCGTTGTTGAGATTCATTCACTGATTCATGATGTCTAATTGAGTCTAATAGACACATGAGTTCAAGATGTTTAGAGTACAATGTGTTTTCAAAAGACTTTAGATTATCTGTTTAAAACACTGATGAATCTCATGCTGTAGAAAGACAGGGCTACAATAATCAAAAGTATAAAATGAATTACACATCACCCATATGATCAAAGTTTAGACACCGAATGAGATCAGTGAGTCAGGCCACACTATATGATAATTAAGTCACCATCAATAGCTAGCCAAACTACCTAATCACGTTTTCTCTTGGCTTTTTCGTCATAACGAATGTGTCTTATAAACACAGTTACAGCAGCCAGAGAAAAACCAAGGTTAAAAAGTCAAGAGCCCAACTAAAGCAAACACTAATCATCATAATAGTGACCTAACCCTCAACATCTAAATCTCTGTTAATTCTCAATAAGGACATAGATGTATGTGTCACATGTTTTTTGTGGTTTTGCTTCAAGGTTATGTTTTCATGTCTTATATTTTGTAGTTTTCATAGTCATGGTTCCTATTTGTCATGCGATTTTCCCTTTTCCTGATGTGATCTTGCCATGTGCTTCCCCTGTTTATGTGTAATGTTCTGATTGGTTGTTTTGGTCATGTGGTTCTCTGTTCTGTTTGGTCATTGTAGCCCTCATGTTATCATTGTCTTTTGTCTAGATTTGTTTGTGTTAACTCGCCTAGAGTGGACTCTGTTAAAGTCAAACTGGTTAGTAATTAGTAAAGCTGGTCATGCTGTTTGTGGAGTTTTAAGAAAACGGTCTGGGAATGAAAATGTTCTGCCACTGAAAACTTTAAATTACCTAGCTATTACATATTTCAAATAATGAATATAATCTGACAGTAGCAGGTTTATCATAAATAGTGCTTCTTTTGTGCAAATCACTCAACAAAACTATTTTTCATGTACCTGCTCATTCTAGAGTAGCCTATACAAACAGGCCACATTAGCAAAAAGATTCATTGTCCATTCTCAATTCATAGTTATTACGTGTCGTCACAATTCCTTTTGAAATGCCAGGATTTTGCCTTTGAAATTTCACAAAACAATGGTAAATGTGAGCAACGGTGGGACTTCCTTTCCTACAGCCGCCATATTGAGTGTTGCGAAGCTTGTGTCAAAAATACAATCGGCGAATTGTAAGACAGAACCTCAGCTGCCTTAGGGGCAATTCACACAGAACGCGTTTTTCTATTCCAACGCGCTATTTTTCCATTGTTTTTCTATGTAAACACGCTAGACGGACGTGTATAACCATTGCGTTCGCGTCTTGTGTCTTTTGTAGCGTCTAGCACGTCACAGCTTTCTAAAAACGCGGTGCTCAAGTTAAAATCAGTTCAACTTTTAAAAATCACATCTCGGGACCTTGCATTTTTCCCTATTCAACTGCCTGCGTCTCGTCTCGTGCCCTATGTACAAAACAGATTGTTTCAAAGCAGTTTTACAGTGATTAATAGGATTCAATGATTGACAAATTTTGTACATCAATTATGAAATTAATCTATAAGGCGGTTCTGTAGAAAACAGTGATGTCAAAGTCCAGCTCAGTTCAGTTCTAATCCAATAGTGTCAATGCAGTCAAATCAATAATATTGTTGAATATTAAGTGTCCCAAACTAAGCAAGTTTGAGGTGGCAAGGAACCCAAACTCTATATTTTGACTCAGATCAATATTTCACGTCTAATTATTTATTTATGTGGCAAGTAGCCGTGTAATAAGCGGGATATACATCCGCTTCGTGTCGGGATCCTGATCATTCGGGTTTATTCTGACATAACAAGCGTCTGGACGTACATTATCCCTTACATAAATCCTTAAAATGGTTTCAAGGATGTCCTGCCATTAAATAAGGTTTGGATTTAACCTTCTAGGGCATGTCTATTTGACTTCCAGCCTCAAGTTGCCCTATGCCGATTTTGGTTGCTAGGCAACCTCGCTTCAACCATATCAATTCCCCTGACATCTTTCGATCAATTGAACTTCTCTCCTCTGTGAGGTGGGCTCTACTGTTTCTGCAAACTCACTCGCCTACGTTCTCCCACACACAGCACATGGAGCGCACAGTTTTGGGTTTAAGAATCATTATGTAAGGCTGCTATGATTTATTTTTTCATTTTTAGCTAGCATTTCAGTGAAGAATATGTGTGTAAAATGCTTTTAGAAGATTTCCAGGAATAGTTAAAAATTCCGTCATTTACTCACCCTCATGTTTCTGTCTTCTGTGGAATACAATAGGAGAAAATGTGCTGGTATAGACCTTATGTAGCCCGCCCCTTTTCAGCGCTGCACTCGTTGCGTTCTGTCTTCCGGTTTGTATTTCCACAGCATGACGGTAAGATCTTACGGATTTATGAATGACTCGGTTTAAAATCTTCCTAATGTCTACTGACATTTATGACATCCACTTCAAACATTACAAAGCTCATGATAACTTTCATTAACTACAATAAGTAAATCCACTTCACCAGCTCATTACTCTTCGACAGCGATGCCATAGAAATATACGGAGCTGCCGCAGAAACGGAAGTTCAAAGACAAAATTAATGACGGCTGCAGGCTTGTTTCTCTGATGCATAAAGTCTATACAGTTATAATAAACTGGAGCGGTCAATCTAAAGTTAACACCACATTTTTGTATTGTTTCAGACTTTGAATTGAGATGCTTGGACCACTTTTTATGATAGCTATTTGATTTTTTGCATCCTTTTGAAAGTCAAAGCTCCACTTTAATTGCCATTGCATTGAAATGACTTCAAAACTTAATTTTTTTGTTCTATGGATGGAAGTCATGCAGGTTTGGAACAGGTGAACAAATGACAACAATTTTCAGTCACACTTTAGATTATGGTCCAATTCTCACTATTAACTAATTATTAACTATGACTTTTGCCTCGATAAACTCCTAATTGCTGTTTATTAATAGTTAGTAGTAGTAAGGTAGTTGTTAAGTTTAGGTTTTGGGAAGGATTAAGGGATGTACAATATGGTCATGCAGAATAAGGCATTAATATGTGCTTTATAAGTTCTAATAAACAGCCAAAATCCAACAATAACTAGTTAATAGTCAGAATTGGACCCTAAACTAAAGTGTTACCTCTATTTTCATTTTAGGGACTATTCTAAACTATTCAAGATTAATTGTCATTAAGTAAAACCATGAAAAGCATGTCTTTACTTGTAATAAAATGAATGTTAATTGAAATAAAATAAAATAAAATGAGAAAAATATATTATCAAAGACCATTTTTGAATAAAAATGAAACAGAAAATATAAAAGTAAAATCTAATTGAACATATTAACAAAAACTGTAACAGCATATCAATTTATATCAAAAACTGTAATAGCATATCAATTTATATCAACACTGGAGTTATTTTATGATTGAATATTCACCTTTGCATCTGTATAATGCCACACATTTATTGTTGAAATCTGTTTTTTGCTCCATCTGTTTTAGGAAAGGCATGCCGATAACCTCATCCAGAACCAGCACTACCAGGTAATGGCTGTACCCATCACATTTTGGCATCCATGACACGAATCCATTTTTCAGCATGCTGTTAGATTCAACCCATGCTGTTAATATGTTAACAATTGCCAACAATTTATTTAAATGAGAAAATAAACGTTAGCCGATGGGCATCATGCATATTAATGACTTATTAGAGCTTTGCAAGCCATATAATTTGCATGCTTTTCATAAATAATAGTTCTAGGTGCTTGCAAAGAAACAAATCATGAGATTTTAAAAGGTGTTGATCATGATCATGCTTAAAATATATCTTGATAGCATGTAGAAATACTGTTAATTGTAATTTGACAATATTCGGTACTTGCTCTAATTACATTACATCCTGTCCTGCTTCTTATTTGATAACCACTGGATGGACATTGCTAATGTATTAATTCATAGCCAGACAGACTCCAGCAACCTCTGGTGCAGGTCGCGACACTGTAATGAACATCCCTATTGAAAGAGTGAGTGTGTGAAAAGTGTGTGTCAAGTTCCAAAATGGACAAAAACACCATAAAAGAACCCTAAAAATGTTGATGTGCCATTATGAATTCTATATCTTTAAGTCTGTATGGAGCCATTTGGACTACTTTTGTGATGCATTTATTGGATTTATTGTGTTGGTGTTGTTGCTATTTTTGAGCTTTACAGCTTTGCCGTTAAATAGCAAGAGCTGTGTGATGATTGTTCAAAATCTTTTCTTCTATATTCTGTGGAAAAATTAAAGCATACGGACTTGGAACAACATGAGGATGAATAAATAATGATAGAGTTGTCATTTTTGGGTGAACTATTCCTTTAAGCAGTGTATTTTGTGAGTGTGAGGTTGTATATAATTGCTACAGACAAATGTTACTCCCAAAAATCAAGAGCTGCAGTTGCAGATATTGCAATAGCTGTTATTTTTGTTATTGTGCGTAAGCTTGTTTTGGCTCACTCTTTATTGGATATGCAAATCAATGCTAATGAATGCACATCCAGATTTTCACCATACATGAATATGCCCCAAACTGATTTTCACCCATTATTAAACTGGGATCTCAAAATATGTGCATGCCAATCACATCGAAAGCAGATCAACTTATCTCACTGTGATGGTTCATGATGCAGTGGTAATGTTGAGCACATGCACATCCATTACTGCAATGCTTTTCCTTCATTCATCCTGCATTGTTTTAGTTTCTGTATTCATATAATTTATTTGCCATTAAGGCTCAGATACTGTTTATTTTAGTTTTGTTTTGTGGACCTCTTTTACAGTCCTAAACATTTGATTTGATTATTTGGATTTTTGTTTTCTTTTTGAATTTTTTATGGCCCTCATTCCTTGCTTGGTCCCTCACACTCACCCTGTCCGAGATTATATCATCACCTTGGGGATGCGGGAAGTCCTTGTAAATCATTTTGAAGAGGAAAACATGGTTGTTTGTAGATCAGAAGGTAACATGTCAAGAGAAATGTGTGTGTCTGTGGCTGTTTTCAGGGGGTGATCAGAAACTTGGTAAAGCGATACGTTGCAGCCATGATCCGCAGCGCCAAAACAGACGAAGGGCTGACAGAGGAGAACTTCAAGGTGTGAGGATTTTTTTTTTGTCATCTTATTCCCTTTATAGACACTTATATAATTTTATAGAGGCCATTGTGATCTCATTTGTTTTTGTGTACATTTGGATAGACACTAAAACATACAATATCAACATAGGCTACTGGCAGCATCATAAAAATAAACCCTTTTATGCATGGGCAATAAAAATGAGATCACTTTGCCAGGTTGTTAGTAAAGTCAAGTAGACATTATTATAAAAGGGCCTGGTTTCACAGACAGAGCTTAGATTAAGCCAGGATTTGGCCTTAGTTTTAATTAAGGCATTTAAGTAGCTTTTTTTTAAAGGAACACTCCACCGTTTTTTGAAATAGGGCTTATTCACTTTCTTTCCTACATTTAGATAGGTGGGCAAATGCATTTTTGTCTCAGTGCATGCATTGTTTTAGTTTGACAGGGTCGGCGCTAGCTTAGCTTAGCATAATGAATGGAATCCTTTGTTGCCAGCTAGCATGTCCGGAGTAAAAGTGATATAAAAAAATAAAATAAAAACCACCTAATTACTTCTTGCGGCCTGCGTATTCACAACAAGTACAAATAGCGATGCAGATTAACACTAGGCGATTTCCTAGGCAGATATTGACTTATACATTAAGGACTATATTAGGGGGAAGCACAGGCGAAGCACTGCTACTTGGGCGTGATATCTCTGCGCCCAAGTAGCAGTGCTTTGCCTGTGCTTCCCCCTAATATAGTCCCAAGTCAATATCTGCATAGGAAATCACCTAGTGTTAATCTGCATCGCTATTTGTACTTGTTGTGAATACGCAGGCCACAAGAAGTAATTAGTTTTTTTTTTTATATATATCACTTTTACTCAGGACATGCTAGCTGGCAACAAAGGATTCCATTCATTATGCTAAGCTAAGCTAGCGCCGACCCTGTCAAACTAAAACAATGCATGCACTGAGACAAAAATGCATTTGCCCACCTATCTAAATGTAGGAAAGAAAGTGAATAAGCCCTATTTCAAAAAACGGTGGAGTGTTCCTTTAATGTGCCTTAAAAAAAAAAAAACATTACTCGATGTGCATCTTTAGACAAAACAATGGCACTGACATATTTTATGATTCGCTTTCAGTTAAACCATGCATTTTAGTCTGGGACTAGTTTAAGCCTTGTCTTTGAAACTGGAGGAACATGAACGGTTTATATGCTTAAAAAGTAAATTAACCTTGAATTAAGTCATAAATAAGCCATATTTGCATGACATCAATGTTCTATATGTAATTATTGTGATTGTTAATTATATTATTAACATTAATATTGTTAATATACAAGTATTAATATTAATAAAATGGTTTATTAGCCTGACTGTACACAGTTTACAGTGCAATACAGCAACTTATATAAATATAGAATTAAGTTGATGTGCGATCACAATGTATGTTCAAACATGGCTCATCTAAACCTTTTAGAACATCTATTTAGCTTGATATGAATTTCATAATGATTTCCTTTCATTTCCTTATGTAGCTTTCACTTTAAATGCGAAGTGTAATCATAACCAGGCATGATATGACAATAAGAACGATATGTCCAAATTTCCATCCTGCATGCGACAGGACATTGGCTGTGATGCCATCTTCCATCTCCTCTTGTATATTAAACACTTGGGAAGAGACTGATAATGGAAGGTAACAAACTTCAGACAAGGCATATCCCTAAACGCCACAAGAAAAACCATTAGGACTTAAGCATGAGAAGTTATGAATAACGTTGGAATATTTCCTGTAATTAGGTGATGTGGTTAAGCTCTGGTAATTGAATTCCGTTTCTCTGCATTCAGGAACTGAAGCAGGACATCTCCAGTTTCCGCTACGAGGTTCTAGACCTGCTGGGCAACCGTAAACCCCCGCGCCGCACATACTCTTCCAGTAGTGATGCCACTCAGCAGGACGAAACAGCTGAGCCTGAGGAAGAAGGGGATGAGGAGGGAGACGGGCTCGGAGGACACCGATGTGGGGATGAGGGAGAGTCAACCAGATACAAAGCATCTACGTCCTTTTCCCAATGTTACAGGAGTAACCGAGAGTCCCAGTTCAGCGTTTCGGCCCTCTTTAGGTCCATGTCGGGACCGGCCAGAGAAAGACTGGAAAGCAACGGCTTGAGGAAGAACATATCCCACCCCGCTGCATTTGTGCGGACCTGTTCACGCTCCAAGAAAAACTCTTTGCAGCGTTTTGGAATGCTGATGTCGCGCATGAATGGACACGTCCCGGATCCGCATGCGGAGACCCCTGGAGTTCAGCGGTCTGCATACAGCGTCTCAGACAGCGTACCGCAAACATCTTGGCACGACCCTCAGAAGGTAACGCAGAGCGAGATGCACCTGCACACGCTGGGATTGGGACCCTCTGAGACTGAACATAACCCAATGCAGGCCACATCTCGACGGGCAAACGGCAGAGAGAGTCTCCTCCTCCGGCCGTCCCCGCTGCACTGTGCTTCCTCCAGCGCACAGCTCTTGGCCTCCAGTGATGGCTGGATGGGACCCTGTGACATTTTAGGCTCCTCCAGCTGGGAACAAGAGGAGTCTGTTACGACACAGCTGTAGTGGCAGTAGCGAAGGCCATTGGGTTCAAAAGGTTTGACAATAGCGAAAGGCCTGTAACGCTCATACTTTAGCATCTTTACGCTTTGCACACATTGGATCTTATTCACTCAACACGAACAAAACAAATAGTGTAAAAACGTTCATAAAACCTCAATGCGAGAGTCAATGCGACCATTTACGTAATGTGTATTTATGCGTTCCAAATTATTTGGAAAATGTGTTCCACTTGTGTTTATTGATTTGAGGCCCATAGTCTTTAAACACTAGGAATTTCTATTCAAAGGTGAAGCTTGTAATCTCTGAACTAAAAATGATAATAATAATGACACTCCCCGACTGCCATTGGTCAGATAATAGAAAGCCCTGCCCCCAAACTACCATAACTTTCAAAGCAAAATCTGCATCTGAAATCACATACTTCCCTACTGTATGTCCAAATATTGTACAGTATTTATAAAATAGTAGTTGAAAAGTACAGTAGTCAACATTTTAAGTGGATCAAAACCTTTCGTCAGAGTTGTACATGAATTTTGAACAATACCCGTTCTTGTCTTAGGACAACTTTGATGAACTTTTTTTAATCCACTTCTCGGCGTCACTTTTTAACGCACAGGGATCAAGACGCATAATTCTTTGCATTTGTAAAAGTAGACATGATTTTATAAATATTTATAGACTACTTTTATATTTTGGAGCAACTAACCCCACTTCTACCCTAAACCTACCCATCTCTAAACAATATAAAACACGTAACAAGGAAATAAAAGTACATTAATTGCAAAAACTGACCAAAAACAGTATACAAGTATTAACTCATGTTGCATTCCAAGTCTACTGAAGCCATACGATATCTTTATGTGAAGTCAACAGAGTGGATCTTAATGCTTTAATCGCTGAAATGATCCCGCCGCTCCGTGAATGCATGCAGTCATATCTCATTCAAAAGATACACCCGACTCTTTAGCATGACGCAATTGGTCACGAGACATACGAGAGCCAATGCCATTTTACAATCAAAGCTGACGTAACGTTTCTTCGGTCGGCAATTTTTGAATTTGTGCATGATCTACGGCTGATGGAGACGGTCCTTTCTTCACACAAATCAATCCTTTGGCCTCAGAACACTTGGGATATTTGTACTTTTTGAATAAATTGTGCCTGTAGTCGTATCTGCCTGTTATATCCTGTGTTTTATATTACATAATACACAAATGGGTAGGTTTAGGGGTGGGGTTGGGTGACGTATTCAAACTTATCTAAAAAAAACAATATATATATATATATAAATGTAAATAAAATTATGCTGGCTGATTAAATTGAGAATCACACTCCAACATGTCATAATGGCAAAATTATAACCTAATATTTATGTTCATCATGACGATAACATTCCCATGCCCAATGCGCCCATGTAAGATGCTATAGGTTTCTCATTGAAAGTAATGGGGTACCCTGTGCTTCGAAAAAATTACGCTAAATGGGTAGCTACCCTGTGCGTTAAGTGACCAAGTGTCAATGTGTGACGAGTTGTGAGTGAGAATGTGTTGGATGAACACTTTATTAAAGGGATAGTTCACTTTGAAATAAAATTTTGGTATGTTTTAGCTTACCTCAAGGGCATCCAAGATGTAGGTGTCTTTTTTTCCGCAGTAGTTTCAATTTTGATATTTTTAGGTCAAACCGTTCTTGTCTGTCAGTCATATAATGCAGGTCTATGGTCACCACCTCAAAGAGCATGCACAGAGTCCAAATTAAAACAATTCCCCATCGTCCAAATTAAACAATTCCCCATCGTAAGTACACATTAATGGCCTAAGACACGAAACGAGCGGTTTGTGTGAGAAAACGAACAGTATTTATATCGTTTTTACCTCTTATACACAGCCACGTCCAAGTGATCTGATCTGACGTGTACGCAGACTGGTGCATAGATATATACACTAGATGTCGCCTTGTCTACGGCAGTTCATTGGAACGAATGTCTTTAAGGCGACATCTAGTGTATATATCTATGCACCAGTCTGCGTACACGTCACACACCAGGATGCGCGCGCGCGCCCTCAGATCACTTGGACGTGGCTGTGTATAAGAGGTAAAAACGATATAAATACTGTTCGTTTTCTCACACAAACCGCTCGTTTCGTGTCTTAGGCCATCAATGTGTACTTACAATGGGGAATTGTTTAATTTGGACGACGGGGAATTGTTTTAATTTGGACTCTGTGCATGCTCTTTGAGGTGGTGACCATAGACCTGCATTATATGACTGACAGACAAGAACGGTTTGACCTAAAAATATCAAAATTGAAACTACTGCGGAAAAAAAGACACCTACATCTTGGATGCCCTTGAGTTAAGCTAAAACATACCAAAATTTAATTTCAAAGTGAACTATCCCTTTAACCCATGGCGCCACAGGAGACGATTTGTGAAGCGACAACTAACACTGGTAGATCCCATGACAATGACAACATGATGGATCTAACCGCAGAACCTGATTCCACCAAGTGCAACATGTTTCTGGATCAACATCTTTGTTGATTCTGGAACAGCATTTTAATCAACCAATCAGATTTGAAGTACAAGTTTACAGTTTATGTCAAGTTTAGGCTTACAACCAGGGTTAGGTGCTTCTACATCAGTGTTATTCACCTGTCATTTCCCTCTGATGTTAGGGATAACTTATGGGTAGGGTTAAATTTTGTTGTTAAAAATGTTGTTCCAGGGTCAACAAAACATGTTAATGTATCGAACTCAGCAAAAAAGGACGTTTTATATATAGTATGCTATATAGTATGTATGCGTGTAGTATAAATACAATTAGTGCATACTACATCCGGCATGTTGGCATTGTCATGTGATCTGTGACTTTACGGATCCTCTCCCATAGCCTCATTGAATAGTAAAGCGTCTATCTATGCACACTTCAAAATCTCTGCAGAAGTAGCAAGTCATCCCGTTATTTGTTTTTATGAATACTGCAAATTTGCATGTACTACTAATTTGATGTACTACCTCTCGCATACTATTAGCAGGGAAATAGGCATATTGCGATGCAGGAACTGCGTTACACTTTTCGGGGAAATCAGCTTGAATGTCTTAAAGGGGTGGTTCAGGATTTTCAACATCGGACCTCATTTTCAAGTGAGCCTGTTTGTCATTCATCAGTGGAGACAGTTTTCAAAAAAATTCATCCAGTCCTTACTTTTGGATAGTTCGCTGGTGCTAGGCTAGCGCGAGTCAACGGTAGATGCGTTAGCCTGCCATTAAAAACAGTTTTACCCACTCCACAGTACACCAAAAGCAAATAAATTATATAACGCCAGACTATCGATGTAAATGTATGTTGAGAGAATAATGTTAGAATTCAAACTACACTTGCATCTCAATGATCCCATTACATTTACAGGAACTAGTTTCTCAGCAGTGGCGGAATTTTACTTTGCTCCAGTTAGTACTGCGCCGAAAAGTAAACACAGAAAAGAAGCGCACTACAGTCGGGACGTCTAGCTAGCTAGTAGGAGTCTCGGTTGCCTAGGTAACTTAATATCACTCCGCCGCTGCTGTAGACTGTGCTAATAAACACAGGGAACAAAGTATAACTATTGCAATGCGATGAAAGGGTAGTTTGATTTCTAAAATTATTCTCTCAACAGACATTTATATCGGTAGTCTGGCGTTATAACTGATTTGCTTTTGATGTACTGTGGAGTGGGTAAAACTGTTTTTAATGGCAGGCTAACGCATCTACCGTTGACTCGCGCTAGCCTAGCACCAGCGAACTATCCAAAAGTAAGGACTGGATGAATTTTTTTGAAAACGGTCTCCACTGATGAATGACAAACAGGCTCACTTGAAAATGAGGTCCGATGTTGAAAATCCTGAACCACCCCTTTAAGCTGTCTTTTCACTGCACACAACATTTGAATGCAAGTCAAGTAGCAATTCACTTTTTGGATCTCCGCGAGCTTTTACCTTAACTGTGGTCGAACGAATAATCGAATACAAATAGTAAAAGCTATGCATTTACAGTAGGACAAATGACCACCTGTACTTTTGGATAAAACATATGGACACAACCTTAATAAAGTATAAATATTAAATGAATAATTATGTCCTTCTTTATCGATAACCGTACATTATCACAAACAATTGACAGTAAACAAAAAAGTATTGTTTAATGCCTATTGGATTGAATTGAATGCATCACATCTGATTGTTTGGATTGGATTTGAAAATTACGCATTTGCAGAAAATTGGCTCACTATGCAACCTCTGTGTGACTCTCCATAGGAAATGAATGACTTCTGGTCTGTTGTATGCAGTGCAAAGGTGGATTGACTTAGTTGACCAGGAGAAAGTATTCGAACATAAAAAAAAGGAGAGAGAGAAAAAATAAAAAGACATTCCCTTTAAAAGTAAACATTTGCTATGTTGTCACCTCCTGTGGTGTCAGAATGTGATGATTATCAGAAATCCCAAAGAAAGCAAAAATGTATTTCTGAGCTCTTCGAAATATGCTTAAAGGTGTATCCAAGCAACTTACATAGAACAGGCAATATTTATTTCAAGTATTTGTTCTATAGGAGGTGTTCAGATCAAAGACTAGATATACAAAGATGGTTCACTCATAATACTGTGGCTGCATCTGAAATTGCATACTATATAGTAGGTAAAAAACAGTATGTGACGAAAGTAGCATGTCCGAATTCACAATACTCATAAAACACTAGGAGAAAAGTCCCCGGATGACCTATTACTTCCACTGAGATTCTGAAGTGTGCATATGATGGACACTTTACTATCCCATGAGGCCACAGGAGAGATTTGTGATTGGCATTGAAGCAACGCACATAATAATGACAACATGGTGAATGTCGTACATCCAGATTACTTTAATGCTACACACATTCATACTATATAGAACATACTTTTTTAGCGGTCATGAAGTAATTACTTATTCAAAGTATGCGATTTCGGATGCAGCCTATGAATGGGGGAAACTGCAATGTGTGCAATATGGCGGTAAATTCCCGCCTTCTTAATAAATTAACCAATTAGCAGTTGGTAAAGTCACTCCATCACTTTAGCTGCCGTTAGAAGCTCTGCTTTCCCATAGAAACTGGAGACTCGTACTTGGGACTGCACATGCGCATTGGTTTGACCAACCGGAAATATATGCTTCTTAACGCCATTTGAGCATAAGAAACAACATTTATGATGCAGTTCATGTCAGACTTTATTGGTGACTTCAAATATGAAATTTAACCTTAAGCTTGGAGAATGTTGTTTCCCCATTCAAAGAGATAGGCCCTGTCCCAAATGGAACAAGCACTCGCGGTCTTCCTCTGAGTCCGCACTTTCGTGACGTAATGCCGCTTTGACTGACGGGAAGAAGTCTGCTGCGGAGTCCGCATCAGCGGCGCAAATCGACCACATGGGGGCGCTCGCGAGCACCCTTCTGAGATCTAAAAATGAGAAATGGGACACACTGCGGTCTCACGGACTTAACGGACACGCGCACGCGGCAGCCCTTGTAAGTCCACAAGACCTAAAGTGCACATGAAGTGTGCCATTTGGGACAGGGCCATAGTAGCTGTACTTGCGTGACCGAAATAGCTGCTGTGAGGCGTTTCAAAGATGGCCGCCGAGTGAAATGACTTGCCTTAAAGGGACTTTGGTTCAGATGCACCCTTAACAAAAGTAGCAACCTTCTCGTACAAATCCATCTGATGTAAAAACCTTTGTTTAAAAATTTTCATTGCAAAGCTTCAAATTAAATGTTTTTAACCTTCACTTCAGATTACAGACCAATCGCGCCGCATGCTCAGTTCTGCTGTGATGTTTTCCAGTGTTAATGCTAGTGCAATATTTTTGAAAACAAGCTTAAACTGCAGACTTGAAGAGCGAGTTTTTAAAGTCCTTTTAGGAGCTCAGAAGTGGAAATAAAACCAATATATGGAATATAATGTCTGATACATAATGTCACTTATTGACTGACCATGAAGTGACATTTTAGCATCAGAAAATACACAGGTAACAGGATGGAGACCTTAAGATATATGCATCTTTGTAATACTACGTCTACATTTAGCATATAAAGGGCACCAAATGGTTTCAAATGAATCTTAAAATATGCTACAAAAAATATGCATCTATGTGACTGGTAATATATTTTAATTTGTTTTTCACAGATGTTTTATAACAACTGATATTAAAATAGGGAGTTGGCTCCTAAAAACCACAACGCATTATCTAATATTAAATTTATGTGGAAGTTGATCACTGAGAGCTACTGTAGATTTAGTTTATCTCATGTCAGGTCTTCATCAGACTCTGAGACCCTGAACCTGTCACAAATAATATATCAGATCCATTCTACTCTTTCTCTTGTGGGCAGGTAATCTCTCACGTGTGTTGCTTTATCATGGTATTAATTTATGCTGTCAGTTATCAACAGTAAATTCTGAAATTCTTTTTTGTAAGCTTTATTTTCTAACAAATTATTTTTCTATATTCTTTTTCTGACATAAAAGGCACCTTTTTGTTACATCATGTAAAACTATGAGATTTTTATACCTTGATTTGCAATAGAGGCATCAGTGGTTTTCTATTTCATTTCTTTTTTGTGTGTGGTCACTAAATAAATCATATCTGGGTTATCATCTGTAATGATTGAAACTGCACTTTTGCTGCTCTGGGAGTCATCTTTAAAGCAGGGTGACCAGAAATGCCCATTTTCCAGGGAAAGTCCCGGTTCTTGGTGTGCTGTCCCAAGGAAAAGTCCCCGTTTTACAGCATGCAAATACTGCAAAAAAGCCCGACCATAAGGCCGCTGCAACTACACTGATTACATGAAGAATTTAACCTGGACGAAAAACACATCAAAAAAAGACGCAGTTATCAGGTTTCAAGGTAGTTTCATGTTAGCCATTTTACACAGCAACGGTGTAAAGAGTACCTGATATCCATACTTGAGTAAATATACAGATACCTTAAAGCGAAAAACTCCATTACAAGTTACCAACTGCAATGCGACTTGAGTAAAAGTCTCACCCCCGGTTTCACAGACAAGGCTTAAGCTATAGACTAAAATGCATGTTTGAGCTGCTTTAACTGAAAGCGACTTGCACTGACGTATCTTAAAATATGGTTGTGTCTCAATATGTACACCAGTAATGTTTTTTTGTTTTTTTCTAAGGCACATTTATAAAAGCTATTTCAATATCCTAATTAAACTAAGGCCTAATCCCTCTAAGCCCTGTCTGTGAAACCAGGTCTGTTTTTAACAGTAGACTTAAGTATTTTACTCATACCTAATGTAGGCTCAAAGATGCACTAGTCCTCAACACCTGAGACAAGCCAGTGAAAAACAAGGTGTATTGTGCAGAGAGCAAATCACGTTTATCTTTTAAAATCAAAATAAAACTGAACATCTCAAAATCAAAACGTCTCTAAACACAAGTGTCAGTTAACTCAAGGGCATAAGTAAACCAATATCCTTCAAAAGATCTCTTCAATACGTGGGATAAATAAAAATGTCAAGTCAAAGCCAACCTGCACTGGACGTGCCGTTTCTGTCTCTTTACTGGTTGCAGTTCATGACCTCATATCATATACGAAACATCTGCGAATCACAACTACCTGCTAATGCCTTCATTGCCCTGTAGATGGCGATATCACTTTTGTAGCAGAAATAAACTGCTGCAGAAAAAGTTAGGTGCCATGCCATGCAGTAACAGAATCACCCATCACAAATGTATTGGAGTAGAGTACATACTGGTTCAAAAATGTAGTCAAATAGAGAGTTAAAGTTGCTAATATCTTTGATACTCAGTAAAACTACTTAGTAGCCAAAAATATACTCAAGCACTACTAGTAACTAATTACATTTACTCAAATACGTTTCCCACTGCTATAACAGAACGTTTTCCTTTGCGTTTTTCAAAATGTTAATTTTAACAAAATAAGAGATCATTCAAAATGCTTATTTTTTATTTAGTACTGAAGAGGTTTAAGCTTAATTTTCAGCATCATATACTCCAGTCTTCAGTGTCACATGATCCTTGAGAAATCGACAGTTGTGTTCGACTTGATGCGGCGCTGCGCAGACCGATTGGTGTATGACATCAAAGTACAGTGAGAGTGATTCGAAAGCATACGGCTCCATCTGCCCTCTAATCGCTCTCACTGTACTTTGATGTCGTACACTGATCGGTCTGTGCAGCTCCGCTCTAATATGCAAAAAAAGCATTAATTTTAAAGATTTTTATCTAACAATGTAAAAATGTCATTCTTTATCAATTTAATACATCAAAAATAAAAATATTGATTTAATTCAAAATGAAATAGTATTTAGTGTACAGTAGTGCAACAGTGTGAGCATACATACATTTTATTTTATTTTCAGTTCCAGCTTGTAACCTTAAAATGGATTTGGAAACAACTTGATTTATTTTTTTTATTTTTTATTTGTGCAGCTACAATAAGTGATTTATTTTTATTTATTTTTTTTTACATAGAAAAAACAGACAATGGTTTCCTAAGGATTGAACTCCTGGTGTGTTGCTAAACGACTACATTCTGGAAGCGTGCAAACATTTGTAAAAATAAATGAGAAGTGAATTCTAATTACATTTAGAATCGAGTCACTTTTTAAAATCCATAAATAATTGAATGGGGGAAATCCAATATATGCTTATTAAATCGGTGAAATGATGTTAATTTGGGAGAGAACGTGCGGGGTGGTAAAAGCACATCTACTCTGTCCTGCCTTTCTATTCATGTACCGAGTAACACTGCAGGATCCCTGAATAACCATTCGTCTGTGAAAACAATACAGAACTAACAACTGAACAACATAAGCGAGAACATTTCTGCTGGTAAACGATACTTAGACAAACTGTGAGTGTGGCATATGGGTGGGGTGGGTCTGGGTGATGTAGTTGACGGGGGAGTGAGAGGAAGAGGGGCAGTATGTGGCATGGTGGATGCGGGGATGCGGGCCAGCACCGTGAGTCCAGGGCGTGAGGTAGTGATATGTTGTGGAAAGCACGGGCACGTAGGGCTCATAGCTGGGGTGAAGGGGCGGCTGGCCGCACTGCTCCTGCACCAGGGGGTAGAACACCGTGCCGGGGACCACCGTGGGAGGGCTTTCCATAGTCAGAGAGGTGCCTGAGGAGAGGAGGGCATGGGTGTGAGTGTACAGTGTAGAATAGAGTAGACTGTTTGACAAGATCAAGGCAGAGAGTGTGGAGGTTTGTGGTGGTAACCATAGAGGGACGCTGACCGTTGCTGGGCACGTCTCCTTGTGGATGGGGGCACGTGCGGACAGGATCAGGGTAGGTCTGGGGAACCGTGTGGTCAGCGGTAGGAACGGCGCTCGAGTACGGCTGGAACTGAGCGTCTGCGGCCGGCTGCTGATACACCTGCTGCATTTGCACCATAGAGTGCCAGTAACTCTGCTGATACCACTGGAAGAAATACAAAAACACTGGTTTGTCACATTTAAAGTACAAGTCACATTATTCGGTTTCTGCTGACCAGTGTCATTTTAGTGTTATTTCTATACTAATATAGCTTTTAATATTTTGAATTACCTTTATTTTAGTTTAACTTTTTGTAACTTTGAGATCTGATTTTTGTTTTTATTAGTTTCTTCTAGCCTTTACTATTTAGGTTTAATTAATTTTTCTTTCAGTTTTAGCGGATTCATTTCCAGTTTAAATTTTAGTGTTTCAACTTGCCCAAACCATTCAAGGCAACCTTTAAAATTCCAGCTTTCAATTAATTTTAATAGTTTTAGTTGGTGTTTGTACAGATTTTTTAAGAGTGAAATTGAAGCACTTTTCCAGCACTTTCAAGCAGTGTCAGCCATTCAAGGGTGTGTACAATAGTGAATGAATAATTAGATATAATGAATAATTACATTGTATGCAAAAACCACTCTGAAGTAAACTATAGTAGGATAGCTACTGCAAGACCATAGCAAAGTTTATTTCCACTTGGTCCAACAGCAGTAGAAAACCATACATTTTTGCATTTACTTTCCAAAAGAGGAAAAAAAACATACATGTATATAAAACAAATTCTGAAACTGAATTGATTCAAGCTAAAAGAAACGCAACATGAACTTTCAGCTTTGCTGCCTTTCCGGATATTAAAAAAAAATGAATGTAGGATAAAGTTCAACACTCTAATTTTAGCAATAAAAATGAAATAGACATAACATTTAAGTAAAGTCATTTGTGATGACTTCTATGGAATATTTGGTTAAATCAAAAGGTCAGTTGCAAAGACAATAGCAGATTAAGTCAAAATAAAATCCAATTTAAGCAATTTGAGCATTATTTATTTTGAGGAATATTGAATCCATTTTGTGTGAGTGAGAAGAGAAAAGATACTGTTGCCGAAAACAGCATATGTCTAGTCCATATTTAAGCAGCATATACACACATTTTACTGAAACTGAACCCATACACTTTCTAATATGAAAATGAACTGTACCCGTTATTGCATTATCTGCAGTAAAACAAATGCTATCGCTATTATTTTAATCTTTGGCTATTTTTATTTAATTAAAAGTAATTTAATGATATGACAGCAGAACATTTTATTATTAAATGTAAATGATTACTACAATAGGTTTCAGCCAGGCTACCTTTAGGGTGGATGGTGAGAACGGATTAGCGCAAACATAAATATAATTTTTGTAAATTATGCAGCGGTTTAACTTTGGGTTTTTTGCTCCTTGACACAGACATTTTACACTTCAAGCCTGCTGTCATTGATACGGTATCATAAACAACTCTGTCCCTAGTTGAATTGTGCAAAAATTATCCACGACTTGATCTTTAAAGGTTATTTTTCGTTTTGTCTTTCTTTTTTAAAATCACACAAGACGTTTAAAAGAAAAAAAAAAAGCATTTAAGGATATTCAAAATTCAAGCACATTTCAAATCTTGAAAAAAATTACATAAAAATCAAGCATTTTGCAACCTTTCAAAACCCAGCAGTTAATGAGAACTCTGCTGCTGACTAAACCATCAAGCTTGCATGAAAATGTTTAAAGTTATTGTAACTGTGTACCAATGTAAAGGGATTACTAACAGACAAATCGCAAGCTTTCTTTTCTCCGCCACATAAAATGTCAGAGCAAGAAAGCCTTCATTTTTTATGTCCGGTTCGTGCTTTGGGATTTAAGTCCACCGCTCAGGCCAGTGGCGTAAATCCTCTCAGCTTTTAGTTTTTTAGTTTTGGTGGCCGCAAACGAGGTAATGCAGTCAAAGGATACTGCATTGGATTTCAGATGCTGGCCTACTCCACTAGGAGGTGAAGCATCTTCAAGGGGTGCACCCTTACAAGACGTTTCTGCTGTGGCAGGCTGGTCTTCTCCGCATACCTTCATCAGGTTTTATAGCTTAGACACGGTTTCAACCAAAGGATCCCATGTTCTTCAGGGTTAGTCCAAGTCTAGTCTGCACTCAACAAGAGTCTGTACACAGCCATGTGGGAAGGCTCTTGCCTTAGGTGCGGCGACGCTGGAATGAAGTTCCCATAACGTCAAGACACAGCAGAGTTCACCTTGAAAGGGAATGTCTCACGCATGTAACCTGGTTCCCTGAGAGGGGAACGAGACGCTGCATCTCATTGCCACGCCCCGGCTATGCCAGAGCGTCTTCAAACATCCATTCGTGGACTTGGTGATGCACTACGTTGTGTCGTGACTTCCATACTTTGGGCCAATCAGATTGGCGCGTTTAGACATGCTTCAGACACCGGCTCACGCAGGGGAGTTCACACAGAGTCAACGTCCGCAGCATATCTTTCCCCTCTCAGGGAACCGGGTTACATATGTAACCTGAGATGTTTTTCTTTTGTGTTCCACAGAAGTCATACAGGTTGACAACATTTGGCCTAAGAAATTGTTAAACCAGTTTGTTCTTCAATTTCATTTGAATTATATTGTGACCTCAGATGACAATTTTTGTTTTTTTTGTGTGTGAACTTTACCTTTAAGGCTGTTAAGAATGAACTATTTAATAGTTACTAAATGGTTGACTTTCATAGTTAGCCTTTTTATCATGCTGCTTGTTTAATAAAAGCCACAATATGCCATGTGTTTTTCATTTTAAGCATAACACACATAAACCTTCATATCACATAAGCTACAGTTCTCTAGAGTTGACAATGTGGCGATAAAAAGCAAAAAAAAAAAACACTCACCTGTACTCCCAAATTGTAGTAGTACTGAAGCACTTTGCAATCTAGAAAAAAAAAAACAAGGTAAAAAAACAAATATGCAGGATATAATTCAAAAAGGAGGTGGTTCCCTCTGACCTCTTGGAAGGTCACTGCCATTGGGGTCATACGAGTAGGGTGGAGGAGGTGCCAAGGCGACTGGCTCTCCCAGCTCATTCACAAACCACGGAACTGCTGGAAATACAGAGGAGAGTGCCTTCATTCATCATATCGGCTAACATTTTTATAACAATTTTCCTCTGTTATAAAATACAGAAACTCAGAGGTGTATACCAGGCCTGCTCAGAACATTCTGGGGTGGCGGCTGTCCCGGGGTCAGGATGCTGTTGGGCTGCAGGGGGTTTGGGGGGGTCTGGGAGCTCCCAGTGGATGAAGAGGAAGAGTTTGAAGTGAAGATTGCAGCCGGGGCAGAGTTGATTTGTTGAGAAGCGGAGAGGACAGATGACTTCACAACCACCTGAAAAGATTCAGCACATGTCCCACCCAAAGAGGATGAACACAACTATGTAACAATTTTATGAAAATCATGAACAATGCATGCCTGTTGCGAGTAACTGTAGGTGGCGACTCCCTCTTGTGGCGACCCGGCACGAGAACTTCCTTCTTGAATGGTCTGCAAGACACATTAAAACTCAATCAGATCAGCACAATCTCCCATTAAAACTCTAATTTAAAGAATTAGAGGAGCACATTTTTTTTGCACAGAAACAGTCTAATGACAGTCCCATTTTCTATATTCTCAAATGAAGGGAAAAATACAGGTTGGTTTAGGAGAGATTGTGCAGAGCTGTCAGAGCACATCTACTCCATGTTTTCCCATTCATTGGAACTCATGTCAGCCACAGTATTAGCATTTTGGTGGACATCTTTGACAAATGAAGAAGTCTAGAAGACTGTACCAGATTGGTGGTAGACTCTGCTGCTGCTGCATACACTGATGGGTTCTGATATCCTGCCTCTGCAATACAGAAACACAGGATATAATGACAAGAGCATAATGCTGACATTTTTCTAGCGTCTAAGCCGTTAATGAACTAACCTGCGGCAGAGTAGATGTACTCCTCAGAGTATTCACCTAGTCAAGACAAACAGTTCAAATTAATCATTCATCATAACACAACATATGGGCTCTGTTAAAGCCTAGTGAGCTGCCAAGACAGCACTTTTGGGCATCATAGACATAATTCCAAGGCAAAGGCTGTTTCAAACTGTAGCCAGTAAAAACTTTTGTGTGCGCTTCCACACAAAAGAAAGCTTCAGTAGTAAATAATCTTCTGCTGAATTATTGTTGGTTTAAATGTAAAAATCACTACCAACAGTGTGTACCAAATGTATGTGACAACATCAAGTGCAGGCATGAGTTTCGATTTAGGGGATCTAATCTGACGAGTATATCCCATATATGAGAGCATTTTTTATTCATGGACTTTAACTGAGGTGGCAAAATAATTTACCAATTACAAAATAATCAGTGACAGCCATAGACTAGTTAAATAAGTAAAATGCACCTGCATTGTTTTGCATTTTGTGACTTTCTGTTGAATGAGACACTATTTTCTATGTCATATTTTATCATTGAAGATAGCTAAAATTAAATACTGTTTCTTATTGTGTATCGTCTCGTCTCATGAGCCAAGTGTATTATCACACCCCTAGTAAATAATCCAGTGTCTGTACTGACTGACACTACAATCTATTAGGTGGCGGTATGTCACCTTAACACTGGTTGCCACCCATCATATGAAAGAGCAGTGTTTAGCTACTATTGTCGCACAAAATCTGATGTCAGAGCGAAAGCGAGACACTAACAGCACTCGAAAAAGTTAGCTCACCACTGTAGAAGTTTTTGGGATTTGTTGTTACAAACTCACCCTGCCTCCCTACACTCTTATTTTGAATGTACCCTAAGCTCCTAAGGAGACAGTGATAAAAAAAAAAAAAAAAAAGATGGTAGGAAAACCTGACCATGTGGGGAGTTTTGACAGAGCCATGAGGTATTCAGAACCAAACCACACTCATATGCAGCGACTCTACACTGGCAAGGTTTTGGCTGTACCTTGGTCACCAGCAGTACTCCTCTCATCAGGGTCCTCCTCTGATGATGTCATGGTCTGTTTGCCTGAAGGAGGGATTGGACTGGGAACTCTTGGCACCCAGTAAGCAGTGGCCCCTGGAACCATGGGGCTGGACACTGCTTGACCCTTCAGATACACACAGAGACAGACACAATACTGATCTTAGCATCAAGGCCCATTCACACCAAGGACAATAACTATAAAGTTTTAATGATCATTCTAATTCTAAAAGAATAGTGAAATCCACACAACTATAACAATAAATGGCAGAGGAACTAAATCATTGGATTCCTTTTCTAGCTGATGAATGATAAAAGCATTAACAGCCAATCACTCAACTTTAAAAAGCTCAAGCATTTAAAGCAGCAGAGTGCGCTTATGATAAACAGAATGTTATGGTGCACTGGTATGGACGCCAATATGGTTGTCGTTATAGGTGTGTGTGAATGGTCTTAAAATCCCAACTGTTACTAAAGTAGAACGTTGTCTCACCGGTATTGGGGAGAAGGCACTCTCATCAGTCTCTTCAATCTCATAGAAGGTGATACTTCCCTCCATGTCTTGGGTGTCCTCTCCTGGCTCAGGAACACAACTCAGACACTCTTTATTCAGAGAGTGCATCTGCCTTCGACTCCTTCTATACATACACATTTTTAACTCACTTTGCTAGCAGTTGAATTAAAGATGTTTTTGGAGCAAAGAAACAAAACAACAAAATTGAAATATCTAGCAATATTGAAAATGATGCTAATCGAGTTAACAGACAATTTTACAAAAACAAAAATGACAAATTGAGTCTGTTCAATAAAGTGTACTGACAAGTTAAAAATAAATACAATTTAGGTCTGACTGCATTTAAAACTTAATCTCTCCCTTTGGGACAATGGACCACAAATATTAATGCATCGTTCACATACAAATTTGTCCAATAAAACAATTTCTTCGCCCGTGTCCGAAACCTGAAAAATGCTCCACAGGCAGAATCTGAAGTTAGGAAGATTGTCTCACATCCTATCCACTGAGATACCTTCATCGAATCAATTTTTCGAGGCAGCATAGATGTATTCTAAACTGCCAATGATATACCACTCTCCTATGCGTGTGGGTCCATGACAGTTCAGCTGAAGAAAAAAAATTCTGTCTGAAAGTTGCATATGGTGGTTAGTTTGTGTATAAATGCATGTTTTGCCCAATTTTTTCAACTTTTGACTTAATTGATCAATTCTTAAAGAATTAAGTATTTTGATAATTAAATATTTGGTTGGTTATCACTAATGCTCTTTCTGTTTTGTTGCAGACCATCAGACTGTTATGCTGACTCAAAAGCAGTACAAAATCAGTTTTAGGGGATATCTCTGAAAACAAATGCTGCCTGAGAAGTCATTGGTTTATTGGGTAGCGAGGCAACAAGTCAGGCAACAGCTGCCTAAGCTTTGAGAACCAGCATTCGATTATGCCAGGGGTGTCCAATCCTGCTCCTGGAGGGCCACTTTCCTGCAGAGCTAAACTCGGCTGGATTACGCAATCACTCATACTTCATTGCTTTTCTGAGAAATCAATTGATTTAAAAGTAAATAATTTTGAAAATGTCTTAATTGCTGTTTTCTATGCAACAAGCTGTCAAATGTGGTTTTGGCAGGTTGTGACGTAAACTAAAAGGTATATATATATAAAAAAAAAAGATTAAAAAAAGTTTCCCCCAAATTCATATTTCAAAAGGTAAGGCATGTAAACATCCTAATTTTCAGAACCCATTTTTTGGGGACACTGAAGAAAAAACCCCAAAATAAATAAATAAATCCATGCAGTTACACAATAGATTGATAGATTATATTGAAGAGAAACTGTAGTTTGTCTAATTTATAGCACTATGTTAAGATTCAAACTATGTTAAAGTGAATGCTTTCCTACCGTGACCTGAAAGAGTAGTTATCAAAACTCTGGTAGCAGCGCTTGCTAGGACTGGGATAATAGGCCATGTCTGGTCCAATAAAATGGTGTCTGTTCAGGAATCGGCCCGAACTTCTGACAAAAACAGATGTGTGGCAAAAGAACCACAAACAACAGATTCATGCAATGAGTAAGGGTAGGACTTATGATATACATATATGGTTAAAACAGGGGTGCACAATCCTATTCTTGGAGATCTACCGTCCTAAAAAGTTCAGCTCCAGTCCTGATCAAACACAACTGAACCAGCTAATTAAGATTTTCAGAACAACTTGATAATTATAGTCAGGTGTGTCTGATCAGGGTTGGATCAGAACTCCAGTTAGATCTCCAGGAACAGGACTTGGTTAGAAGATACAACAATAAACAAAGAACTTTAAAGAATAGTGTCTAACCTGGGTGGTCCGTACCCCCGCGGTGGTCTAGGCGAAGGATGGGGTCGGTAGTGTTCATAGGCCAGGCCTGGAGGAGGTGGAGCGGGACAGTGCACCCCTGGAGAACGGACAGGATGAATGTTTCCTGGCCCAGGCTGCAGACGGGGAGGTAAGCCAGGCTGAGGACGACTGAAAGATACTGCCATCAACATCTCCTTACCACGAGGCTTCTTGAAGAACCTTCGGCGTCCACGCAGCTCGGGGTCTTTAAAGAGAAAAAATAAATAAAAACATTTTCATAACATGATTGTTGTCACTACACCAAATCATTATAAATTGAACAAATCTCATAATTCTCAAATCACCAGATAAATGAATAATTAACAACAAAATATGCAACTACTATAAGTAAATCCAACCTTACCCAGATACATAAAGTATACTTGTGTTAATCAGTGTGTACTGTATAGCAACTGCTTAAATGTAAACTATATTATTGGCCAGCGATATATTAAAAGTTGTGTATATTTAGTAGATCCAACTTTACATGCGTACATACTGTACTCACGCGAACAATTACACTCTATATAGCAAATCTCAGCTGTATGATTATGTCAGCACAAAAAATTTAAACTATTACTGCACAGCTCAATATATAAAGTTGTATTTGCATACTTGCAAAACACTCACGAAGAACGATATACTATACAGGTATAATATATACAGGGTGGTCCTTATTTTTAAAGTCTCCAATTATCATGCTCTTAACCAGGGGTTAAAGTGGGCCCAGATAAATTAATAAATAAATAGATTAAAATCAAATCATTCTAATCAAATTCAATGATTCTCATTATTCATCATATCAAAACTGAATATCACCGCCTGGCCCTGCCTTCACAAACACGCTTCCCGACGTTATGTTCTCACGGTTCTCCTGTCTGATTTTAGTGCATCTACACCGGTTCACGCCTCCCCTCCCCGCTGAACGCCAGCGGTTAGGCTACTAATGCGTGAATGCACTCGCGGTGGTTGAGCACGGTAAAGTTAGTTTTAGGTCCGATATTCGCCGGACATTTGTTTTCCCTTGTAATATATTTTATTATTTATTATTATATTATATATTATATTTATACCAGAGAATGCTTTGACGCGTTTCCACAGCGCATGATGCTTAAGGGAACGTCTGCCAATTCCACCAACTGCGTTAAACGTAGACTATAAATTAAAATTACTTTTAACATTTAAAAACAGACGTTTTCAAATTCCAAAGCTTGTAGAAGGTTCCTATTGGCAATACTGACTTAGGCTACAGCTTTCCTGGTAGCCTTGCCCTTGAGTAAATTAACTTGTTTCAGAAAATCATTCATAAAACATAAATATTAGCTGAGCCTGTTTACTTTCTTCACTGACACAGACGAAAATGAAAAGACTATCAGTCAAAGTTCAGCTTTAGGAGGGGAAGAAATAGGGCAGGATAAGGAGACTGAGAGAAAAAGAAAGATGAAGATGAGGAGAGAGCAGGTATTGACAAATAATCAAATGGCCAAGGTTTAAGCTATTTCTTATCTTTTTTTTTTTTCTTTTTTTTTTTCTGGCCTTCAAAAGCCCTAAATTGCTATATGTTGGTCAGAGAAATCCACATTTTCTCGGGGGAGCATACCCCCGAACCCCCCTAACTACTGCACATTTCAGTCAGTTTTGGACTTCACATTTTTATGTTTAAATTTACATTGTGAAAAACAAGGTTGTGTTCCATATCGTGGTGTTCAGCAATTTTAACATAGTATCGTCATCATATCAGTGTAGATGTAGATGGCCCAAAATAAAAACTCAATATGTTGTCCCACGGTGAGTCATTTTTCCCTGTTGCACCTACACAAAATTTGAGGGTTCCCCCACCTGCCAAATCCCACTTTAACCACTGCTCTTAACCCTTTAAATTGTTCTTTTATATAAGAAAATACAGCATGCCAACTTTTATGGCAGTAACATAATAATTACTGGTAGCTCAATAGCTTTAAACTTTCTGAGATTGATGTTTTCCGTAAAAACAGATCATTTGAATTGGTATTGTACCTGGCTAGTAAAATTCCAAAAAAAAAAAAAAAAAAAAAAAAAACCCCATAAAAGCATCTAATGCACCATATATTCCTAAATATGTATTTTAGATACATATCTCAGTTTACTTATTGTAGAAACTAAATCCAAATTAATCCATCCATGACCCGGTTTAGCAGATTTACCTTTCCTGGTGGAATCAATACATATTTCTATTGATGATCACCTTGGTTATTGTTTGGGTTTAGAGCACATTTTTTGGTTTAAAAAATTACATTACGTTCCTTGAAATTGACCCGGAACTTTGGCCGAATCAAGCAGATTATCAGGAGGCACAGGCAACCATACATGCAATGCAAGTAGTCAATGATCACGCCGAGAGAGGAGTGGCTCTGATTCAAGAATACAATGGCTATCTCACACACTCTGAAGAACAATTGCAGTTTCTCCTTCATGTGGTGGAAGATCACTGACGGATCTATCCAGACTGCAAAAAGTCAACACTGGCTGCTGAGCATCAGAAATGAGGGATTGTTGAAAACTTAGTGCTTTTTTTGAGATTGTTGTCATTGTTGTCATGTCAGTGTTGCTCTGATTTCAATAAAATGTAGTTCATTTGCAGCAACTTTTAATATTACTTGCATATCACAATAATAACCGCACAGCTTAACATAGGCAATCTTCCACATGATTGAGCTACCTCTAAATATAATTTTTTTTGTCAACATTTTTGCATATTTCTAATTTTGAAGTTAAAAGGAACAGTTTAAGAGGTTAAGACACTAACATTTTGCAAAAAAAAAAAAAAAAAAAAAAAAAAAAAATTGGACTTGATAAGGACCACCCTACTATACATACATATGTCAAGCCAATATTTGGCCATTTTGTCTGATATAGAATATATAAATAAAATAAGTTATTTCAAAAAGTATATCATTATTTTATGCGGTTCATTAAGATTAACACGATCATTGCATGTTCACATAAATGTTTACATTTTTGGAAAGTTCTGTAAATGGACAATTTTATACACATCTAATACGATCAAATACTCAAAATAAGAAATCAACTAAATGATAAAACTCAAGGAGTGTACAGCCCAACACAAATGTAGTTGGAAAGAGACAGACCTAGTTCTCCAGTGTACTGCTCTGGATGGTTGTAGGAGTTTCCCTTTCTGCTTGGTGTGATGTTCCAGGCTGGCACAGGGTTCACCGGCTTCAGATTACTCAAGGAAACCAGGTGCCTAGAGGAGTTCAAGAAGGTATTTAGAGATTCTCAGGGACATTTGCCTGTGAGAAAGCACAGGTGAACATAGCTTACTTTTCTGCAAGCTCCTCAATGAACACGGTCACTGCAGTGGTGTGACTCCCTACTTCTTGAATGAAAGCATTGTAGTACTTCCCTTTTGGATCCAAGCGAACCTGGGGGAAAAAAAACATGAGTATGATGGGGGGCTGTGGGGAAATTAATTCGTATTGAAAAATGCATAACAGGGGTTTGTTTTATCAAATGAGGTGTGACAAAAGAAAAATGGTACTCCAATTAGCAATAATGTTAACACTTAAACACTTGTCCCACCTGACACTTATCTCCTAAAAAGTACTGTCTGCCAGCAAACACCATGTAATCAGTCTTCTGTAGCTCTATAACACAGGATTATCACAAAGCACATCACAATAAAACTGCACATATTTAAAAAAAGAAAAAAAAGGGAAGATATACATGTTAGACATGGCATCAATTAGCTTACTCAAACCACCTGTTCTGCTCATAAATTATACATTTAATTTGCATGTGGTCATATTCTCAAGGATATTTGGGGTGAATCATAAAACATCCGTAAGAGATCATGTGTTACAGGACCTTTTGAAAAATACCAGTAAATTGGTTCCAGCAAATTACCAGTAAGGGAAGTTGTAATATTACCAGTAATGTGCTCTGTGTGAACATGGAATGAAGATTACCGGTATGGTCACTTACAAAGTCAAAACGTGCTGACGTAAAAAGTCTGCTCTGGGCCAATCATAAAGTTCTTTTGGAGATGACGTGATTACTCAGCACTGTTTACAGTAAGCTTTTTATTCGTTTTTATATTTAAATATGCGCAAGATGATCATCTTTGACCATTGCTTGATAGCACGAGTCATAATAACGAATATATTACAACTATAAAAAGATTAGGGGTGTTATATCAATCACTAAATGAGGAACCAAAGAAAACAAACATTAGGAGTATATTATCTTACTTTTTAGACACACTTTGGGAGCCGACGCTTGAGGTTTAAACACGCCAGGCTTATGTGTCTTTTTCATAGCTGAATCGAACGACAATATCGCAAATGAAAAAAGCAAAGATGAAACACGAGCATATTCAAGCAATGGCCAGCATATTTTTGTTTAGCTTTGTTTCACAGAACGGTTACTCACCCATCAAGAAGAAATAAAGCAAACTCGGCATCTGATGTTAGGCCTTTCCACTCGAGTTCTCTCAAGCTTCTCCGATATTAACACGAGTTCTACCTCTTGCCTGATGTAAGCCTTTTTTTTATTTTAAGTTCCGCAGGCATTGTCCTCTTTTTTTTTTATCTGCCATCTCTTTCTGTAATCGTTCGGCTAATGTCTGTGCTGTGTGCACTGAGCAGTCTCTCCTCATCATTACTAGACACACCCCTTACTGCTGATTGGTTACAAGTGTGTTTTGGTAGTCGGTCTGACACGGTTTTCAAAAGTGTTTTTCAAAAACTACTGATCCCACCTTTAATGCCTTTCACTGAGAAGTAAAAGTAAATTGTCAAATTTGAACAGATAGTGAAACTAAAGCACTTCTCATGCGGGCGGATGAAGACAAAACGGCACAGCGTTTAAAGATCACTTCCGATGACTGACATCACAGAATTTACCAGTATTTTGGATCTGAATGGTGTCTTACCGGTAAAAAGCCGGAACGCCGTTGCTTGTGTGAACAGCATATTTGTGCATTTACCAGTAAAGTCAATCTGGTAATTTACATTTTCATGAAGCCCATTTAGCACAATCCATCCCCCACCAAGAAAAAAACTTATGAGTTACATTCAATGAAACATTACTATGATGTGTGCTTTCAATTGAATGGTGTAACATGGGAATCAGTATTAATTTAGTGTAAGAGTCATTAATGCTCTTAAAATTTAACTGAAGTAAAGTAAACCGACCTTTGCGGCTGTCTTGCCACACGTCAAACTCTACGTTGCGGTACAACTCTGGCTCCAAGGCCTTTAGTACCTTGTATGGCAGAACCAGTTTTCCTGAACCTTCTGTGGCCTGGAGCAAAAAAAAAAGTGTATGTTAAATACTGATGAAAGTTAAACATCTTAATCTTTTAAATTATGTTCTTAGCCACCTTCTGGTCCTCAGCTCCAGCTCTGGATTTGTCTTCTGAGCGGCAGTGACCACTCGACTCCCATTCTTCTCTGAAACAAAAGTCATGCAAAGTACATAAACTGGCATTTTTCCATCTACAAAAAAAAATCCAGAATAGTGCATTTTCATGTTGTTTAAAACTCCTATGGTTTTCTTGTGGGAATGTTAAAGAACGTTTACACTGCTCTTTTCTATAAAATTTCCGGCATAGTGACCAGCAGTGTTGGAGAAGCTACTTGCTACTAGCTGTAACTTAAGCAACTCTACTGTCAAGCTACTCTTTTTGAAAGTACACTACCATTCAAAGTTTTGGGGTTGGCGATATATAAAGGCTGGATTTATTTGATCAATAATACAGTGAAAACAGTAATACTGTGAAACATGACAATATAAAATATGCTTAAAATGAGTTTGTCATCCCCAGTCACTTTCATTTTATAGTAAAGAGCAGCTCAGACATTTTACTAAACATCTCCTTTTTGTGTTTCTGAACATCACATGGATAAATTACAGAATTAAAATTTTTGGGTGTACTATTTCTTTACAGTCTATACTTGCAAGGCATGTGAGCGGTCAACATTTTCCCATAATGAAACCACTTTGTATTTGTGAGATAATCATTGAAGAAAAAGAGAGGCTGTTTTCAAAATCACCCCCTAGACCCTACATTAGGCCACTTGAGGGAGTGAATGAAAATAAGTGAGCGAATTAAGACACCGAGTGCACCAGAAGGGCTGCAGCTTTTGCATAGTTTATGCTTGCTATTTAATAATCATTTAAAACTTAAACTGGCAGCTCAAGTAATGAAAAGATTTAGTCATGGAAACTATGCATAAACATTAATTAAACAATTTAACAATTAATTAAAAATGAATTTATATCTGTAAGATATTACGCTGTAGCCACATTGGAAGTGTGTGGTTTGAAAATGGGTAGACGGATGATTCAGCTGCGGGACCATCGACTGGCAAGACGCAGGAATTCATTCAGCGTGACTCTCAGTGCATTATGGGTATTCTCTAGCTGTTGAGTGTACAACTGTTGTACACTTGTTATTGCGGTGCATTATTGGATTAAATGAGTGCATTTGATGAAATCCACTATGGTTTCAGACACCACTACAAATGGCTGTTCCCTCAAATAGTGCCCTAAATAGGGTATAGGGGGCGATTTTGAACACAGACAGAGAGAAAGATAAAGGAAGACAGGAGACAGCCTTAAAGTGTGCTACGAAAGAGTCAGGAAACAAGAGAAGACCTCTGAGGCCGGTCTTCTGGGGTGTCGTAGCCAGCATCATCACTGCACATAGACTGGCTGTTTCTGTATCGTCGTCCCCCTCCTTTGAATCCCTCCAGCGCCACCTGCAGCTCTTCTTCCTCAACTCCCAGAACACGAGAGTATAACAGTTCATACAACAAGGCTGAAAAAAAGTGAAAACGCCACATACAACATTCCACTACTGCTGTAAAAATTACAATCCAATCCAACAATCCAGAACAAAATGTTCACCATTTGTGATTGTTCATTATGTATCACACAAGGAATCTTGTCTTGATGAATTGCTAACTCACCCTGACATAGTGCAGCATCCATTGGATAGTTCTTGGGGTAAACAATGTCATAGTGGCCGTTGTTTGAGCAACACAGCAAAATCTGTGGGGTGGAATTCAAGATGATAAATGTGCTGGGAACCATAATAAATGCTGCAGAAATGACGCAGTACTTTATCAACAAAGCAATGCTTAAGCAAAGAAAAAACTAAATTTGTCATCTTATTTCTTCACATTTCAAAGGAAGACCAACTGGTGGATGGAAGCAGAACAAAATCTGCGTGAATGCTGCCAACCAAAATTTGATCTCAGCCTCAAACATCCCACCCAGTGATGCACATTCCCCCAGTTTCACAGACAAGGCTTAAGCTAGACCCAGACTACAATGCATGTTTCAGCCGTTTTAACTGAAAGCAACTTGCACTGATGTATCTTAATGCAAGTCACTGACATTGTTTTGTCTCAAGATGCACACCAGTAATGTTTTTTTTCTAAAATTAAAAAAAACTACTTAAATGTCCTAATTGAACTAAGGCCTAACACTGGCTTAAAGCTGATTTATACTTCTGCGTCGGACCTAAGCCGGAGCCTCTACGCTGTAGGCAATGAGTTGGTTTTCATTTATACTTCCGCGTCGTTGTCCGCATTGATGCGCAATAACACATGCAGAGGGAGCATTTGAAACTAGAGGGAGGGGTTCTAGCAGACCAATCACAGCGCTTGCGTCCGCGCAGAATTGACGCGTTGTTACATTTTAGGAGAGGTGCACGCATAGACAGTTTATAAACTGGACACAGCGACCCCATTGGATTCAACGGAGAAAAGTGAAGCAAATTAGAAGCTTTCACTTCCTGGGGGTCGAGCGTACTGCGCAGACTCAAACTGAGCTTGACGACGTAGATGTGACGTGAGCAACCCGTCTGTCTTCTAGTAGCTGTGCCAAGAGAAATCTGAATCATTCCCTTCCGAAACTTGCAGAGACGGAGAGCGTGAGTAGGAGGTGTCCATGAGCTAGGAGCAGGAGCAACTTTTGCTAAGTATTCTGATTAATAATTTTGTCATTTTGCCTCCACGTCCCCCCGATTGCCCGCGAGCTTCTCCTCCTGTCCATACGGTAATCTCTCTACTGTGCGACAGAGAGTCGCGTGGTTATGACGCAATCGTTAGCCTAACGTAAGATACAAGGTAATGGAGCCTTTTTTACATTTTCGTGTTTCTTTAGAAATAAACAATGGACAAATAGTCTTTAAACGCCTCAGATGTAAAGTTATTCGCTGTTAAAGTGACGCCAAAATGAATGGGAGTCAATGGAATGCTAACAGCAGGTGGGGGTCCGCCAATCAATGGCGGCGCCCGGGGAAGCTTCAATATTTTATGAAACCCTGCCCCCCTGGGTGCACGTCAGGGTACGGCGAAGGGTACGCGTGCTACACACAGCCTACGACGTAGCCACGGAAGGAATTCAACGCAGAAGTATAAGATGGGCTTTAGTCTAAGCCCTGTCTGTGAAACCAAGCCATTATATACTAAATTAACTAGTGCTGTTGGATTCCAACAGAATCATCCTTCACTATGTAACTTCTGGAGTAAGGGGTCCAGCTTCCCGTCCGGGTACAATGAGAGCTTCAATGGAAAAACTTGCAGCTTAGGTTCATGATATCAAATCTTTCATAAATGTTCAAATAGCAGTAAAAAAGAAAAATATCCACAAACTTAAAGGGATATTTCACCACTGGAAAGATAAATGTGTATTTAAATTAGGTCATTTATGTAGTAGAAATGTGAAATTATTTTAGAAGTTGGTGCCTTCTAGACTGAGAAAAGCCAGAAAATTTATTTTCGGCTCATGTGGATGAAAGACAACAACTCCCAGAATGCACTTGCTTCGCTGCCCTACGAGGCCACTCCCAAGCCACGCCTATTGGTTACAGAGGGGAGTATCGGAAGAAATGATACAACTAGGCTACTAGTTGACTCGAAACTGAAAATACGCTGTTTTATCATGAGATCCCACCCCCTATGGGCGGGTTGAAAACATGCGGAACGAGCTCCTACTACTGGCTGTAGTCTCTCGCCGCTCGCCAAAAAAGCCTCCGATGACGCAAAATGACGATTTCATCGGAGGGTTTTTTCCAGACACACAATACAGAAATCTCTCGTCTCAGGGGGACATGAGGGAGGGAAGCAAGGCTTCTACTGATACAAAGCTTAATGCTAATCGGTGAAGTATCCCTTTAACAGTGCATGCTGCTTTCCGTGACACGGTAACTATAGTTGGTTCATGGTCAAGTAGGTGATTCATGGCCAGATTAGTGGAACTGAATTAGAACTAAACTCTAAATGTGAACAGAGAGAGTTAACATTCCTCACCTTAGGCAAATTGTCTTCCTCTGCAATCTCAGTTGGCGGCTTACCTGGATACCTGTAAATGACAAAGCACCGCCTGTGCCGAAAACCACTCATATGAGAATTTGGGCCCAAAAATCACACATTTTAAATGAAATTACATTTGAATTGATTCAAAAGGATATAAATCAGATGCATCACAAAACAAAACGAATAGTTTCCCTCATTTTTACTTTAGGGCTATTTTATGTTTTTTCTTCCATGGAACACCAAAAGTGAATTTGAGAACATCCACTTTTTAATATAAAGAGAGTGAATGAGGACTAGGACTGTAAATCTCCAAAATACCTATCTCTTAAAAGCGGTCCACACAACTTGAGCACTTTATTCCACATCTTCTAAAATCATATGGTATGTTTAAATAGAAAAATACTAGAAAAATACTGCGTTTTGAAATTACATGGAAGTGAGTAATGACCCTTTTCCTTTCAGGGTGAACCATTTTTTTTAGAAAACTGTTAATCAAAGAGAATATATAAAGTAGTGTTCCACAAAAAAAGGCTCTGGATTTAGAAAAAGTAGATGCAAATACCTGTACACTAAAGACAGTGCTTTTATTTCCACTTGTCCTGTGGTTTCCTGTGAAATTTGGGATATTACAAGACGGTACATTACAAACATATGTCAGTTACATTGGTTTTTGACACAGTGAACGCCTGCCCAATCATTAAACTACAACAATAAACCCCATAATATGCAATGTTAATATTTTGTGAAGATGGAAAGACCCTGAATGCAAACCGTGGGGTCTTCCAAGCGTTCCAAATACTTCTCAAAAGATCCTTGAACAAACTGAAACACATGGTAACACAATAAGACAACATGTTATAAATGTTTAAATTGAATGACAGTTTGTACTAAGGTTTCGTTGATGGAGTCTGAATTCACTCACAGGTTCAAAGTTACATCTGTTTGCCCTCATGAAGTTGGCACACTGTTTTCTTATTCTTTGATGGTAATTCTGGGAGTAGTAAAGCTTATGACAAAATAAAAACATCAGTTCAGCAGCATATTGTCCAAAAAAAAAAGAAAGAACGACAAGTGAAGAGGTGAAATCATAGAAATGTCATTTGGCTTCTCGTTTTAACAGCTATGCTACAGCATACACGGTTTTCAAGAATTCATACTTTCACAACCTGTGACTATGACACAAAAATGTACAGTTTGAGCTTCTTTCAAGGTATAATTATGGAAATTACCTGCTCAGAAACAGCTCGAAACAGACAGGACGCGTCTCTCGCCATCATTTTTCGGTAGAGCCCGATGCTGGCCAGATACTCGTCCATGTTTACAAAATATTTCTTCAAGGGTTTCTGCATCTTCAAGAAATCATAAATAAAAAACAATACATATACAGAGCTTCACGGCTTAACGAAAACACAGTGAAGGTCGAAAGTTTCCTTTCGGCTTGAGAATGAAACAGGTGCTGCAAATTAAGCCTGATTGCACCGCATCACTGTCGTTTGGCGCGACTTTAGATTTAAAAAACTTTGATGGTAGATTCAGGAGTGATGGTTTCTATGACAGCAGAACCGCAGAGGTTTTAGCAAACAGTTAAAATAGCATTGTTAACGTTACACTGGGGATGTCTGCTAACACTCGCTAGGCCCTAAACTATTATAATTCATACAGTCTATTTCATTTCAATGGAGTTTGGTGATACTCCCCCAGCATTCAACAGGTAGGTGCTCTAGGCTAACGTTACTCATCAGTTTCAATTAAAATACAATTCAAACACAACAAAAAATATGTATGAATAAAGATTACTTTAAAATTTTAGCTATTTTTATAATATCTTAACAGACCAGGGTGGGCTTGTTGTATGTAGCCTAATGTTACAAGGTTACAGTGCAGTTATGGTTATCTGCAATTAATCGCTGAAGCAATCTTACTCACAAAAATTACCTAAACCGACCACAATTTTGACTAAATAAGTAGGCTAAGCCTAATTTCCTGCTAACAAATGTAGCCTATTTTATTCATTAGTATGCAAAAAATAAAAATAACTGCGACCTTTTCCACAGAATTCTGAGGGGAAAAGTCAGAATTGCGAGTTATAAAGTACGAATTGCAAGATAAAAAGTTTGAATTGCCTTTATTTAATTGTTTATCTAGGGCGAAAACAATTAAGCTTCCATACATTTGCGATATACATGCAACATGGACTAGATTCATAATACTGTTAGCCTACCGGTTTGACGATAAACCACGATAAAATCGTTTCATATTTGAATTATCCTTAAGACCATATTTGATTACCGCAATTTGAACTCACGGGAAATACTGTCCAGCAAAGTTAGCAACAGTCTCACACGTGCTAAGGGAAATTGTGAACGAATTAATTATGTATTTTTTCCCCCGAAAACTCTTCTGTCTTCAGAAGAGTTTTGATGCCATTTTCTTTTCATCCTACCCTCCGTTTATTGCATAATGTAATAATAAACTATTGTACAGCCGTTACCAGGGAAACAGCTATATATTTTTGCTTTTCCAAGCGCCATCTACTGTCAGAGTTATTCATCCTGCCTACCGCGTTTGTTCAGACCATTGCGAAAGTGCATTTATAAAATCTAAACAATTTGGATAAGATTTACGGACTAATTATACTAGGCTAACTCTAATTTATAAATGTGACACATCCCTTTTCTTAAAAATGGTTTAAGGCTGAAATGTTAGGTTTATCATTTTATAAAACGTTTTTGTTATAACTTTATTTTAACATATAGTAGGCCTATGTTCATATTTGTAGATACTTTTATGTCATAAGTCACCCAACCAACTTTAAAAAAAAAAATGTTTTTGTAAACTGAGGTAGTTAGGATAATGTTGTTATTTTGTTATTTTGAAAACCAGAAAAATCATAGTGCTGCTAATTGTATTTGTTGTTTGTTGGTTTTCGATATAAAGCCAACTTAAAAACTCAGTTAAATGCTTTAGTGTGTGTAATAGTAGGCTACAGTTCCAGGCAGTTGGCTACAGTGATATTGACAACCGTGATTATTTTGGTCACTCTAAACGTGATATGAAATTTGGACCTTGTGACCTAAACACCCTGTAAAAACTGGAAGTAGCCTAGCCTAATTTAAACAGAAAAGATCGTTCAAGGTAGTATAGCCTATTTTACTAACTCAACTGGTTAACTAAGGCCACGCTTTAATCAATTCTATCGAGTTTTAAAAGACAATATAGGCTATTGTAATTTTACTGTATAAATATAGTAAAAAAAAAGGGTAGCCTATGTTTTTGGAAAAAGGTATTGGCCTATTTATAAGACCTTTGTGGTAAAATAGGCCTATTTTATTTATTTATTTAATCAATTGTCTTTATTTGTAAAAGAATGACATTAAATTTTTTTATTTAAAGGTTCTTTACACTTATTGCTCTATTTATAACCATATCGTAGCCTACTGGAAAAGTCTACTGTTTTAGGTTCTTTATTCCCGCCTTTTTGATTTTCAAATCTGTAACCGTTAAAGCCACCTCATTACTGTTTTTCTGGAGCTCAACACAGGTACTGTCATTCAACACACTCACTACAGGTAAATGATGAAAATTTATTTCTTAAAATGTCTATACATTTTTATTTCAAACTGTATAGAACATGTGATCAGCTCTGTTCAGTTTAGGATGCTTCACTCCTCTTTTCCGAGAGTGACAGAGATATTGAATTTATGATCCATATTTTTAGATTATTTATTTATTATTATGCAAAAGCATACCCAGTCACAAAAAAAAAAAAAAAAAAAAAAAACATTAAAGCAATCCCATCACTTTTTATGTCACTTTTTCCTTTTAACATTGTAAAGGGTTCACATACTGTCCGTTTTTGCTACTCTTGGCCTTCATAAACATAATTATTTTTACATAAACAAGTGGAAGAGACACACTGTCCCACTACCTCATCATCTACAGAGAGAAACTGCCACACAATTACACCAAAATGATGGACTTCATAGACACCTTAGAGGATTGTGAAGATATTGCATTAGAACGTGGTTTTATTTATGAATTCTCATTTTTGCTACTTTCACATAAATAAAATAAAAAAGTGACAACATGCTGTTACTGTTTTTTTTTTAATGTAAGACCCTAATAGACTAGGCTTACAAGATATAATGAGAGGGGTAAAAATGATATTAATATATCATTTAAAGTATTAAAATAAAATGTATAATACTAATATTAATAATATAGTAACTATACTAATATTAATGAAAATAAGCCGTAATTCAAAAGGTTATTTATAACACCATTAAGGTCTTATAGCACTTTCAAAGCATGGTTCTTTAAATAACCTTATAAAGGGTTTTATTTAACACCAAAAAGGGTTCTGCTATGGGTTTTTTAAGAGCAGAGTTCTTTTCCTGAACCTTTAATCACATTTGATAGTTTCTCTTATTGGTTAGTTTAGTCAATGTTATTATCGTGTCTTTTGTTATGCTGATGCTGTGCAGGAAACACGTGAATTCAAAATAGCTGTTTAAACGATTTTCGTGTTTAGGCTGTTATATGGATTGGTTTTAGATGAAAGCTGAGTGTAATAGTCTTTTAAAAAGATGTGCGAATGAGCGTAAAATGTTCTCCCACTCATGTGAGGTAAAAGCAGTAAGCACGAACACACGCTTTTAAAAATGAGGCTATATAGTAAAAAAAAAAAAAAATTCATTCTGAAGTCTTTTAAAGTGTACAATAATTAGTCTTTATACAGATAGCCAACAACTCCTAATAAAATGTACTGAATTTCACACGTAGACTAAATGAACTTTGCACGTCGACTATTTTGACCTCATTTTAAAGTGCGGGTCTTCAGAGTATCCACACGGTGGCGCCAAAGCTCGTGATTAGAGACGAGATCTCAGTCACGTTAAAAAAAATGTATCAGTAGTATGCATAGTTTTTGGTTAATATTACGTATTTTAGTCACGCATTTATCTGTAATATAATGCTTCTATACCCGAAAAAAAAAAAAAACAGTGATAGGCTAAAAAGCAAGGCATTTGTCTGAATCACTTGGTAATTTGCGTTTACTGTCACACCGTCCTGCCTCAGTAGATAGATTAATGTCTACGCAAAGAAATATACAAATTAATTATTTTAACTCTTAAAAAATTATATCTACCTTTTGAAATAGCGGAAAGGGACATGTAGACTAAATATAGTTGACCTATAGTTTAAATGTCTTTCTCTGTTGTAATAATAGTTTATACACAACAGCTCATAGACAAAAGTAAAAAAAAAAATTGACAGGCATTTGACTAATTGTATTTTCTCAAGTCACATAGTCTATAGGATAAAACAGATAAAAATAACTTCATCCAGTATGGTAATTTCTCACCATTTATTTATGGTGTAAATGTTCGATAGCGTGACACATGTATAACAACTAGACCTGGGCTCCCTAGTCAGGTGATTTATTTTTTTATTATTTTTTTTATGGGGTAAATTATTTTGGGGTTTGTTATTATTATTATTATTATTAATGTTCTTTGGCAGTATAATTTATTTAGATTCTCTGTGTATCTGTAGTCTTCTGTATTCCTCTCTTCACTGAGAACAAGGAGTGAGATGCTGTATATTTGCCTAAAAGGCCTTTGACACCAGAATCATTGTAGTATCATGGTGTCGTCCCTTCCCCCTTCAACTAATGGATGGTCAAACACTCTGGGACTCAATCCTTATAATGAAAATACTGCATTAATTTTATTTTGTGATGTGTCATTGTAATTCAGGAGATGTTTTTAATCTTCAGATTGCTCCAGCACAGGCCATTTCAAAAATATTTGGCAGTGGCCCATCTCGCCCCGCACGAGCGTATGCTCCTTTTATTGAATGCCGTTTGTCAGAGGTGGACATTAAAAGCTCCCCTTTATTTGAATAAACTATTCACATTTTAAGAAAAAAAAGCTGCACTGTAAAAATATGTAAATTGGTCCAGGGAAGAATGCTTGGCTCACACGTAGTCTTTCATATCTCAATGTTGTCCATTACAAAGTGCATCTCCTTTCCACTTTTTCATGTCATCTTGTCTTTATTGGCAGGTTGCGTACTGCTCTATGATGATGAGATCGTGCCGGCCCATCCTGTGTTCACCAGCTGAGATCCAGAAGAGGTTGTGATGGACCACAAAAGATCAGGTGATTCTTCAAGTGATCAGCATACATACAACAATGCCATTTTCAGTATTACTGCAAAGCTTTAAGCTTTGACGTCAGATAAATGCATCTGAGCTGAAACCACCATAGACGTTGAGGACGACATGTGCCCCAACATTCATCATCAGAATAGGTTCTTCAATAACAAATAACACAATTGTACATTTGATCTCGGTCAAAAAATGCAGTCGTGGTTATTGGATTTAATTTTTTATTTTAAACAAAACAGCTTATGTAATATTTGAAAACTTGTCTGACATATCAAAGTCACGTGAAAGAAAAACACACAAAACAGGAAATTATATCAATGAATCTGAAGACCTGTCATGGTCAGTAAGACTATAGTCATTTTTAGATACATTTACCTTTTTATGAAAAGGCAAGGTTAGTCAAGGTTGTAGAAAACCCTAAAACCTTTGCAATTAATTAATTAATTAATTAATTAATTAATTAATAATTATCATATTTATAATTGTAAAAAAAAAAAAAAAAATTCAATCACCTTACGTGAGTGTGCTTTATGTATGCGGATGAAGCTGAATAACACATATCGAACTTTATATAGAGCTGTGAAATAATTACGTTTTTCCAAACCATATGATTTCAGCATTGACGCTTATACGTCACTGACCCGTCTCTGTAATCTCGTTTACATTCTTGCTCTGGAAAAGTGAAAATGAAATGGTTTTAATTCAGTCTTATGTGTTGCATCACAAACTTTTATAGCAGTGGATTGAAAAATGATTGTTTTATTGAGATCAAAATTAGGCCAAAGACATGAGCTTTCCTCCATTATAACCATGCTTGCTTTTGCTAGTTTTATGGTTTTAAACCCCTGGTGGTGAGCTATTCTTGTTATTTATTCTGTAAAACATTGCAAATTTTCTCAGAGGGAGTTTTAAATGTATTTATCAATGGGTATTTAGTAAAACATGCAAATTCTCTAAAAGGCAGTTAAGCTAGTTTCCCTACGGTACCATTGAGCGCTTGACATTGCCGCACATCTTTGTTTAGTGTTCCTCTTTTATCTAAGTTGCCTCACTTACAACACTCTAATACCGCAATAAAATCCCTACCGAGTGCGCGCTTGGTCACCTTGACATGCTGTTAAATTGCATTCGTGCTCCAGAAACTACGGATGTATCTTTTTTCCCCCCATTAGGTGCTCATGGGATTGCTTTTAATGACACTTTGCTGATTTGCTTTCACTGTAATAACAGACAGTCTTTGTGACATCCACTGGCTTCTGCAAACACCATGCTAATCTGACCACAGAACGTGTAGCACAGCACCAGCGTAATTCGATTCACAGCACATTGTGCTTACACGCTCCAAATCTGCCTTATGCCTGTGATATTGAAACACCTCTGCGTTTGCTGGAGCCTCACCAAATGAACGCGGGAAAGAGAAAGAGAAAAAAAAAAAAAAAACAGCAAGAGATGCACTCCTGAACCAGACGATAGCCAGTGGGGGCCAAATGAAAGCTCTCAGAATCGCTGTACATACCCATCGGTCAAACAATCCATTTCTGCCCTGACATCGCTGCAGTCTGTCCGTCTCTGCATGGCACAGGAGGAAGGTGGAATAATGTAAGCTGCAGAAACAAATACATTTCATATCCAGGTGTCCTACATTGAAATTTTTTTTTTTTACTTAATTGCTTAACAGGTTTTAAGGGTTGTTTTGACCTTTACGAGGACATTTCCTTTCTAACCATATATAAAAACAAATCAATACTTATAACTGAATCAGAAAATTAACTGCTAAGTATGTACCAATTGTACCAACAATGTACTAAAAACAGAATCGCATTTTTCGTGTATAGACGACAACATTGCACTGCAAATAATATAATTGTTTTAACTTAAAGTTAGTATTCCTGCTGCCTTCATTTTAATTTTAGGCAACTTGGATATTTGAGTTGACTAAACTTAACATTTTAATCCATTCTTTTAATAAAAAAAAAAAAAAAAATGTTATACAGTGTGTCAAAACACGTTGCATTTTCAGGCCCATACAACGCTGCTGTCGTGTATTTGAACAGCCAAAACTCAAACGTGTTTTGTTAACATATGGTGTTGTGTTAATGGCCCCTTAAAGTATTTGCATTTAATTAACATTTGTTGTTACACTGTAAACTTTGCCCCTAACTGTAACCCAAATTACTCTAACCCCTATATAGTCCTAACCCTACGCTTACTCCTAAACCTAACCATACCTCAAACTCATTAGCAATAAAGGTTTTTTTAGTATAGTTACACAAATGCATAGACTTGTGGGTATTTCATGTCACCTGAAGGCCTCCTGAAAATTATTATGATCAATTATTGCCTATCAAATACAGAAGTAGCTGTAAAAAAATGTACAAGTTAATCTTATTTGTCATGTTTTCTACCTTAGATTAATGGCTTCTACATTTATTATGGTCTCTAAGTTTTATATAAATATCAAATTGACAGAAAATGACTCATTTGAATATGATTTGAGATGTTAAAAGTTGTCAATTATTCACAGCACACACACTTAGCGTTATCGTAATACAGATAGAGGGGCTAGTTCTTACTTGGCCTACTTTTTGCAAAAATTGTCTCATATTTCTCTAATTTCATCCATTACTGTTTCTCCCCCCTTACAATATCACTATGGTTGCAGGTCACTTTGCCATCTCTTTTCTGTCACTGTGTAAATAAGTTATTTAAAGCAAATTCATGATTGGCATTTGGATTCAGTCGGCCCCTCCTCTGAGTGCTGCTCTGACACGTGTTTATACGGCTTTTATCCTGTCCCCAACTCTTTGCTGAACAGACACTTTTGTCGTGCTGGCTGGTGAATTTTTTAACAGATCTCATGGCCACTTTCGCCTTTACGATTGCCAGGTTCACCAATTTACTGTAATGGACTGGAGTAGAGAGACTGGGTATTACAAATGATTTTGAGAGTGAAAGGAGAAAGTGAATGGAAAAATAAACAAGGAGATATAAAACTCTTTATTTGGAAGAGCCGGAGGTTAATATTTCATAAGGGCAGAGTATGTATCAAGTCCCTTTTTCAAGTTTTGTGCTGTAGTTTGTGTCACAGCCTTTTACTGCATGCAACACATTCAGATCATTTTTATGGATGGGAATCGTAAAGAAATTTGAATGATTCTGGTTCCATTTCAAAGAACTACTACTTTTAAAGAAGTTAGTTATTGTAAAAATGTTGATGTGCCAAATTGATGAGATGATTTCAATAATGAATTTGGAACAGTTATTGCAGACTTTTTTTTTTTTAAATATATTTTTGCAGTCTTTTTAGTGGCAGGCAGCATAAATGCAATACAATAATTGGCCCTAATATGAAATGAAAATGCTTAACAAACAGAATTTAGCAACATTCATTAATAAAATATAAATGCATGTCCTTAGCTGCACATCATATGAATAATAGCTACATGTCATATAAATAACCAAGGCAAGAAATGCCAACAGTTGACAATTAAAGTAATTACTGTAGTTGACGCAAGGAACAGTTGACTGGATTCATTGTTACAATGGCAGCCAAGTCATTTTTATTTGAAGATCTATGTTTCAACATGCAAATAAACAATGCATGGTTCATTCAGTAAAATTATTGAAATATCTCTTAATCCTTCCTCATCTTGATTCACACTCATGCACGTTCACACAAACACTTTGTCTCCTCTGACACATATAGGATTAAAAACTAATCTATGGCAAATAATTCATTATCATCAATTGTTATGACCCTACTGTGTGACTGTGTTCTCTATTTTATTCAAGAGTTGGCTCTACAGGTTAACTTAGTTGACAGGTGACACCTTTCACCAGGTTGACCGTTTTGCCTCATAATTTCAATGGTAGGCCTTATCTGGCCAACCAAAAGTTATTTTCTTCAATCAGGTTAACCTCACATTTTAATATTTATTTGAAATCAAATAAAAGTACTGCAAACCATAATGTACCCAACATTTGATGGGCAATTAATGTTGACAATAGGTCATTGGAGAGAAAAAATAGTGGGGGGAAAGATGACTAAATATCCACCACAGAACAAAATGGCATCACTTAATGCTGGTCACATGGTTTTGGGATGAACCATTTTTTACTTTTCAAGGGGTGTTTGGTTGGTAACATAGTTGACAGAATGTTTGCCGACGTTAATAAAATGAAATATTTTCTTATTTCAAAGAAAATTTATTTAAACTCAATCTTTCCATGAATTTTCTGAGGTAAAACTTGCCATTATGTCCCTTAAATTACTGTTTTTTTATTTTATTTTATTTATTAATAACTATATTCGTTAATAAAAAGTGAATGAATATATTCACTTGCGTCAACTATGTTGGGATTACTTGCCTTAGTTGTTTATATGACATGTAGCTAAATACACACATTTATATGTTATTAATGAATTAATTTTATTAATGAATGTCCACTATTTTTCTAAGGTATTTAGACAAGAGTCGAATATGACTGAAATGGTTAATGTATGCATTATACACGTCACAGCCCAACTGTTTTGAGCAATTAAATGTTTTCGCTCAGACTTGAAATTTAAAGCAAATCCATTACATTTTTTTGTTTATTTGTCTTAATTTGAATTCCATTTCTGTGAACCTCCTTTAAAGACGTGACCCCAAATGCAAAGTCAGTTTGCATACATAAACCGTTTTTATGCAGTTTATCATGAGAATTGATTGTGTGACTGTTAGCATCTGTGACATCACAGTGGTTGTGTATCACTATAAATGAGTGCTTCTGAACGCAAAGGTTGCGCAGACGGCACACAGGCACGTTGGATAATTAGCGGCAATGACAAAGGAGCAGGGCGCTGAGCCGTGGTCTAATGCGTCGCTGGTGCCGGGACAGGCATGTGCCCCCAAAGCTCCAGCGCTGCCCCATTATTAATGAATGACCTTTGCTGATGTTAAAGGGTTTGGGAGCAAAATTAACGTCTGCACTCATTTGTTGCTGTCACATTCCTTCCTTAACTTTCTTCATGGTGTGCGAGAGATTGCTTTTTTTTTGTGGGGGTGCTATTAACTTATTCACTTAAAAGCATGATGAGTCGAGTTAGATTGATGTAAGGATCTGCGGTGTTTACGTGCCGGTACTTTCCGCATGCTGTGATGTGCACTGTTGCATTGGGGTCATTAAGTCTTCTGTTGTGCTTTCCATGGTGACGGTTTGTGATTGTTTTGGTCATTATTGTTACTTTTGTTTACAGCGAGTGAGTATTCAGGAAGTGTAAACAGTGGCACACATCCTCTTCTACCCAGAAGCCCCTCTACGGCCAAGCAGACAGAGCTCACTTCTACCTTACTTCAAAGAAAAAGGAAAAAAGTTAAACTCTGCACAGTTTCCTACCGAGTCTTGTTAAAACGGTGTGGAAAAAAAGAGGCACTTCAAAGGGCCAGTGCTGCTGACTGTCTCGAAAGAACAGAAAGGGTTTTTACTGGCCTGTTCTAGGTTATTAATCTCCACTGCACCTCACTAAATCTTAATTAGTCTGATGATAAAGAAAAAAAGTCAACTAACAAAAACAACATAAGATCTTACAGCTAATCTCCATCTAAAGTTCATCAAAATGTCCCTCTGTAAATCGCGTAGTTGTGATGTTGCCGTTTGTTCGATCACTATTCGCGCTGAGAGAATGAGAGATAAGAAATAAACATAGAAGTCATAAACATGCATATGTTCACCAGCAAACCTCGTTGAACTGAACGTAGAACTGTGAACGTAGTGTCCTGTCCTTCCTCTGACGTCATGATGAAGTCATGATTTATTTTGTGTTAACGTTGTCTGGCACTGTGGCACAGTATATTAGAAAACATTATGTGCGTGTGTGTGTGTAGTTGAGTTAGTTTTGAGGACATCTGCTTTTGTACTATTCCTACAGTCTAAAATAAAATCGACATTGTAAATATGCATGCTTAACAAGAAAATACTATTACTTAAATATTTCTCATTTAATTCAATTTGAAACAAGTTTCACAATTCTTTTTAGCTATAGACATTTAAAATTGTTGTGCAGGAAAACAGCCCAAAAATGAATGTTGATGACTCATCCTGCTCTGCATGGATTATTGTCCAATCAGATGCTCTTTAGAATAAGACTGTCCCGCCCCCCTATTTCCCCTGCCAGTAACTACCAATAGCAAGTAGCCCTTTGATATGACAAGCACTTGTTTGTGAAGTCTTTAAAGGAAAATGTAATTTGTCAATGGAACAAAGCAAAATATTGTTATTGTCAACTGATCTGGCCCCATATCTGTAACTTGCAGTTTGAGTTGGTCTAAAAATAAAGTTTTTATGAAAACAAAAGCTGATTTTTCCCTCCAGTGTGAATGTACTAGCTGTAGCTGGTAAATTTATCTTGTTTAAATGTATTCTATTGAAAACAAGATATTGATTAATGTAGGCTTTTTTTGCTCCTGGTTTGCCCCCTCTTTCACCTCAGCGGAGTCGTTGTGACATATTAACTAAACTGGGGTTGGCGTGTACTTTTCTCTCTTGCTGTTCTTGGTGCGCTCAGTCACTAAATGTTTATATTTATATGTATTATATTTATATATCTATGCCTGGAATGGCTGCTTATGAGATCATTTCTTTTGCCTTGGGGGAGGAAGTGTTTTTTTTTTTTGTAGTGAATAAAAGCACTTCCTTCTCCCTCACAGGCCCGGATTTTATGTTTATCCATGTCGTGAGAAAGCTACCGCGTAGTAATGCCTTTTCCATAATTAGGCTGATGGCAGGAAACACAAACTAAATAAATTGGTGTATAAATGGTGGAATGTGGTAAGGAAAAACACAAGACATACTGCAAAAAAAGGAGGTAATTTGCAACGGAAAGCTGTCGTACATTTCCGAAGACTGACTTTTGGCTTAAAAGGACAACGTTAATGTTGTTTGTTTGTTATCTTCATCTACAGTATGTTGCTCTGTTACAGTCCTCCAGTTTTTTGAGCCGAGTTAAAGTTGTAATTGTTTCCGTACAGCAACTGTTCTCTTTGACTGGCTCGTTTCCCCTGTGTAATCAGGCAGATCTATTGAACACTGATCACTAAGGTTATGTCAAGTGCACTTGAGTGGTTCTTCCTTGTCTGATCTGTGTAAACTGGGGTCCTCTAATAATCACATATTTACATTGATCAAGGTTGCACATTTATTTCTTATCTTGTCATCACAATGATTGATTGACGCATTCTGTCTCATTCATATTCCCAAATAGAAATAAATCTCTCTCGTTTGGCCTCATGAATCCACCCAACCCAGGCTCATTGGAAAAAATGTGCCCGTGGCAACAATTCTGCAAAAAATTAAGTTGCATTTTGCACATTTTGCGCAAAAAGGGCGTTTCATTTTATCAGATGAACTAGAATCTAGCAATGTTTTATCTTTGTTACTTTGTTATATTGTTTGTAAATGAAATGCCTGGTCAGTGTCGCTCCAAGCTGAATGCTCTATTGCATTATGCATTTGAAAATAATGTCCTAGCAACATAGTGTCGGCCCAGATCCGGGCCACATCTGGTACGGATCTGGGCCGACACTGTTGCTGTCTAGGGTCCCACTTACATTAAAGTCTATCCTAAACCTAGCCGACAGTGATAACAAAAACAACTTCGAGATGAATTATATATATATATATATATATATATATATATATATATATATATATATATATATATATATATATATATATATATATATATATATATATATATATATATATATATATATTCAATTTAGCTTGCTTCTACAAGTCTTTGTGACCCATGTTTCATGGGACTTATACCCGAGCGCTCCGCTCCACAAATGCAATACCTGGTACATGACTGTTGAGCTACCAGGCAAGTTTACTACATCAGAAAAGCATTAAAATGGAGCTGATTATATGATGCAAAACTCAAAAAATATTACTTTACAAATCACACACTATGGTAAAAGCATTTTGAGGTCATACCATGATATTGTACAAGGAACCTCACAAAAATAAATCACAATTAGTGTGAAAAGGAATAAAAGTGGTTGCCGTCTTACTGTCTCTAGTGCTCATTTCAGCTGTAAACTCCAGTGAATTGTGTATATAGTTACGTTTTTTAAAGGTTTTTCAAAAATGTAGGTAGAGGCACTTTTTCCCAATGAGCCTGGGTTGACTTCACCACCTCTTGGGCTGCATTAACATTTCAAGGCCTAATCTTAGCTATTGTGCTTTATTTTGTCCAGCTTGCTTTCATTCACTTAAGAATGTTAGCAAGATATACCAACTGCTTTTATTAATATCCAATGAATTATGCAGTGTCATTAGTGAGCTTTTAAAGGAGTGCTTAACATGAACATCAGTAAAAATTACGTTATCATTTTGCACATCCTTGTTTTAAGAACCATTGTATGATTTCAATTAAAACATCATAAGAGTCCAATTAATTGCATCACTTAATACTGGCTCAATTGTCTGCCTTCCATGAATCTTAAGGACGTCATGAAACAGAGGCTGCAACAGTCTTTTCTTCCCTATTGTGACGTAAATCTGAGTAAAACGGCTTTTTGAATGAAAAAAAATGTAGGGCAAGACTTGATTTTTTTTTTTTTTTTTTTAATCGGGAATTGCGTGGATTGTTGGATGGTTAGGGTTTGCTATTGTTGTGATCTCATGATGACAGGTTGTCCCGCCTTCGTGCCAAAAAACACGTCATTATATGTACTGCAATTCTGCAGTAATCTATAAAAAAAAACCAATAATTGTCCATTTTGATTTAAAGGAGTTGTCTTACCTGGTGCTAAGAGATACTTTCAGACCAGGGCTAACTTAACCTCTCCTGTTACCTCTCTGCTGTATAACAGTATTGATAAATACTAAATTAAGAGGAGAATCGGAAATGAATTATCCTCGTAGTTGTAGGCCAGATATCAGCTACGTACCCATATTAGAACCACATTTAAAACTATCCCAAATCCAATAATCAATATCATAAAAATATGCTAAAAATCCAATATCATATGCATTTCTGCTGTTGATATGCATATGCATGATATATTCATATGCATCTGTGCCTGGTATCTGTGAAAAAAATTCTGAATTGTTTTCCCAGACAACAACATAGTGTCGGCCCAGATCCGGCCCACATCTGGTACACGTGGATTCAACACGAACCAGATGTGGGCCGAATCTGGTCCGACACTATGTTGCTGTCTGGGTTACAGCATAGATGCAGCCTTTGATTAACCCAGATAACCTTTGATTAACCTTTGATTAACTCAGTCTAGGGGTCACATGTTGCCTCAAATTTTTTAGCCAAGTTTCATGCGAAATAAACTCTACCACTAGGCTTAGCCTATACGACATTTCAGTTTGTTTAATAATTCTTTAATTTATTGTTATTAGCTTATCAATTGTGTATTTTATTATTTTGCATTAGTTTTTTTATATTCTGTAACTATAATGCTTGCATAACAGACATTTCGATTTAGAAAAACATGCTGTGGTACTTTGGTTGGTACATGAATAGCATGGAGTGTAGTATCCTTTCTTCTAGTACCCTAGTATCCCATGTATCTGTGGTCTGTGGCCATCAGTAGGTGTGTGGTTTGGGTGTGGCAGTGTCTCTGTGTCCTCTTCCTCTGCAGGGACAGACGGCAGGGACGCACACGTTAACACTGCGCTCAAACGCTTTCTGACAGCTTTGGCATATGCCACCCGCTAATTACAGTGCCAGTCCTCCCCCGCTGCTGTTTACTCACCCTTCACTGCTTTATCTGGATTAGCCTGACGAGCCACTGCACACTTATTCACACACACACATTTATTCAGCTGATGGTGCAGGGATCGATTCCTCTCATCTTTGGTTCTGAAATCTCTCATTCTTACACATTAAGCAGTCTGTCTCCCAACAAACCACCACACATACACATATGTATGTGAGCAACCTTTCATATTCTACTGTTCAGATGATGCATGTGTCCAAGTTATCTTCCTCCTTGTGGAATACACAAGTCATGCTTCTAGAGAACCTTCACAGCTGATGGGCGAGTTAAAGAAATTGAGTTCAATGCATGTTAAGTTATAGCAAGGGACTTTGTGGAATGTCGTAATAATACCAAAAATTATCAACTCCTTTATGATCAACTCAAATTTTTTTTTACCGTAATACTTACTAGAGTCAGACCGATTTATCGGTCTGCCGATTTTTATCGGCCAATATGAGCCTGTCGCAGATATAACGGTATCGGTGTATGTGGCGCAGATATGCCACCGATGTGAATTTATTTATGTTTTTTTTTTTACAGAACATATAACGTGGATAAAATGCTTGTAAATTGTGTAACTGTAGTTTGTCCAGCAGAGAGCGCTCCATTGTTTGCTACTGGCGACCCATGTCACTGTGGTAACACCAGCCACTCCTTTCACTTCAGTAAAAGGAGGTCTCTTCAGACACGGTGTAAGATGCGCACACATTAGCTTCCACTCCTGACAAGGTATGAAACATAGCTAGCCAGCTAATGTAGCAAACGAGTATGATAAGCTCTGTCGTAGATTTTTCCCTAAACCTAACTAAGTCCTATCTCGTCTGACCTAATTCTCTCTGGGCCTATAATATTTGTACTCTAGCGCGTCTACATATCGACGGCGGCTGAGTCTAATCCTATACCCTAGCACGCCTACACATCGACGTCGGCTGGGAGCTAATACCTGTTCCCGTAACTAGCTTACTTCCTGCGCAGGAATAATCAACAAACAGACCTCAGCCAATGTCCTTTAAATGCTTTAATCACGGCCGGAGGATCTCTCGAGCAGTTCTCAGATAATTTTCCCCAGGAAGAAGCAAGGCCGTAGAATCTCAGACAAATTCCATTGAGAATCCCACCAGCTAAAAGAATACAACAGTTTTTATAGAGTAAGGAGGTATGGCAAAAATGTCATGCTGCATTACATAATTTCTCCACAATTTGATTGGTTTTCATAGACAAACCCTTCTGTTACTAGGTAAAGCAAACTTTGTTTTAATGATTACTTTATTGATAATCACAAGGTTCAAATTTAGTCATCAGTCTAGTTTCACTTCCCATATTTGTTATTTTTACACTCACACAACCAAAGTAAAAGGGGTATGGCAACACAACATAAAACTGTCCTGTGTTTTTGAATGTTGTAACACATTGTGTTTCAAAGTGTTATCATGTTAGGACTAAGAAGAGAAGTAAGGTTAGATGTTAGAAACATGGTTGGTTTAATATACAGTTTACTATTTTATCTATTAAAAATCCACCACAGCTCGTTGTGAGAGTAAAAGACGGGGACATTGTTTATTTACTTTATAGCATTGCGTCTCACCAGGTGACAACGTAGCGTTAAATCACCATTCAACACTCAAGACACCACTGCGCTGGTAACTAGTTAGCAACTTACCTTTAAGACACCGCTTGACTGCTTGTCTGCTGCTGCCTGAACAAGACACTGGACACGAGCGGCACAATGCGACAAAAGACAGTTGAACCCATTATAATCTGTGATGTTGTCTACACTGGATGCTGCGCGACCCAAGCGACAAATCTCCGACAGTAAACTGATGCCTCATTCTTTTTATGATGTACTGACATGAAGGACACATGATTAGTAACAGGTGCTTTGCCACGTCCAGGGTAAACAGCTTTTAGCTGTTGCGACGCGAGCAACAACGGTCGCGTCCGGTGTAGACACAGTGTTAACCCATTCTGCCTATATCACTACGTTACAACATCAAGCAATATTCCAATAATTTATATTATTATAACACTATATTATTATATAGGGCCATTTTGCATAATGAGTAGTTTCACGTTTAGTACATTTTGCTGACTACTTACTTACTTATTTAAAATAGTATTTAAGTAAAAGTACTTTACATGTGTAAACAAACATGTTTTCATTATGGTATTATTACTTACTTTAGTAAGAGTACTTCCTCCATTGATAGAGACTAGAGGAATTAAGACTAATAATAGAAGATAACAAGGTTTTGCCAGTGACACTTTTGATATATTTATTGATAGAAGTTTTTTTTTATATAACGTGACTAAATAAAGTCATTAGTGAAGATTATGCAACAGTATTTAGAATATAATATAGAATAGAACATGCAATGCGAACTAGTTTGGTTACAGCTCAAATGTATCATTCTCCTTCTATCATTCACCCTGCCTCCCATTACATGTGGGGGGGTTCCTTCGTTAATAATTCGTTACATAGAACTTCATTATATTAAATATTAATCAAAAATGATTCACACCTTCACAAAACCCAAACATTCAGTGTAAGAGTAAAACAATGACATAACATTATTTATAGTAAGTTTATTTGATTCACAGCTTATTTAGAGTTTTGACCTCGACAACCCAACTGCATTTACCGCAAACAGTCTAAACTAAAAGATTGTTTTGGTAATTGTTCTACACATTGTCATATAGATAACCTGAAAATACAGTAGTTTATTAAGGTTAAATCTTGCTAACCACTCTTACTAAAAAAAATGGGGTAAGCACACTTATTCTCATTTTAAGAGGTGTTAAATGTGGTTTGATTTGTTTACATTAATGTATTAGGCGAGTAATACATTTGTGGTGTATTTATTAATCTTTGTTGATCTTAGTTGAACAAACAATGAACAGCTGTATTTTTATTATGTTACTTAACACAGTGCATTAGGCTAACTAATGTTAATAAATACAACGTTTGAATAATGTGGGCTACTAGTAAATGGTGAAATTAACATTAATAAAGATTAATAAATGCTGTAGAAGTGCAGTTTATTAATAGTTCATGTTAACTGATCTAGTTAACTAGAGTTTAATAAATGGAACCTTATTGTAAAGTTTTACCGATTTGTTATACACTGATTCAGTGTTGGACAGATCAGTTGTTTTAACCATTCATTAAATGGAATCGGTTCAAATGAGTCATTAGTACGCGAATCGGACATGTCATTAGCGGACTTGTACGCGTTGTGTGATTATCCTGGCAGTTAGGACATCACACAAGATTTGTCAACACATTTCATCATTGGATAGTTTTTTTTTATTTATTTTTTTATGTCAGCTGAATGGGTGGAACGCTTTTCAGAAAAGATAAGGCAACAATTTTTAGCACAATTCACACCCAGCGGTAATTCAGGAAAAAAATATCCGAATGCTCCACGTGAAATTTCGGTCTTCCGATCTTTTACCATCGTGTCAATTCTCAATTGATTTTGATTAATATGCGCGAGGGAGCGAGAGAGAGCAAGACAGTTTCAAGACCGGGCCTCTCTCTCTGCTCGTTCTTTCAGTAATATGCGCCCTATCGCAATCTCTGCGCATATTGTGTGGTCCGGTTATTAATTCTTAAATGGATCAATCTTTACAAGTTTTAAACTAGCTTTATATTAGAAATGTTTTAAAACTAGCATCATCTCAACAGTGCATGAGTGAATCACTGAAGCATATAAGCAGCAGTGTTTACTGCATGCAGCAGCAGCGGTTTATTGTATGTCATCACTGTTTTATATGCTGTTAGCATGGATATGAAGACAGTTAAAGTGATATAAGCATTTGCACGTTAAATGGCGTTCACATATTTAGCGGTATAACTTTGACGCATTCATTTATTTCCAAGAGCAATGTTTTTATTAGCTATGCTAAATGTGTGTGGTTGATTCAGATAGGTTACTTGTGTGTCCTACTTGCGCTAAATGAAGTATCAAACCAGTAAAACTAAGCATCTGTTTATAGTATTGTGGATTGATGTTTTAAGCATAAGCTGGAGTGTTATGTAGGTGTCTATGAAGCAGCAAATGGTCTATTGTTTGTATCTCTGTCTAAGATATGGATGAGAAAGTTAAAGTAAAATAAGTAAAAAGGGTAATGTGTTCAGGGGTAATGTTTTCATTTACTATTTTTAACATGTTGATGCAGCGTCAGAGCACGCTCCTGTCATTCATTATCACTCCTAATGGCTTTCATTTATCAAATAAGAGTATAAAGGTTTTGTAATCATTATCAAATGACTTATTGATGATACTTGCTCAGGTGGTTGCTGGGTTCAGCTTGCATCGATATTGTTCACGAGAACACATAGCATACATTTCTAGTGTTAAACCGGTCGGCAAGGTAGCCAAGGCACACATAGCCTTAAGTCGTTAAGCTGGTCGGCAAGGTTGCCAAGATAGTAAAACATGCAGTCCCATTAAAAAAAAAACAACCAGTACATATGTCTTGGCGATAGATCTGCTGTTTTGGGGGATGTTTTTTTTCCTACCCCTTCATGTCTCCTGTCTATGTCATCATTGTACAGATATATCTGCCGATGCAGCAGCTTGTTTTACCACTCAAAATCATGTGTATATTACCTCTATTGTCTATGTATTGGCTCCATAGGGATTGGAGTTCTATGTTACGAGGATGGTGGATAATTATTCTATATGTGATATATCTATGCTCCCCCTAAAGTTAGTGGTAGGCCGATGTCACAGTTTAAAGTGTTCTCCCTGAGCCAGTATTCCTGATGAGCTGTGTCATGCAAGTGAAGCTGAAATGGCTAAACCTTAGGGCTCTGCTCTTGGGATGCATGTGGCTAACGCAAAGAAATTGATGACGTACATTGCATGCACCCTCATTTTCTCACGGGCGCTCTGGTAGTGACATCAAGGACTGTTGCGGCCAATAAAGTTGTCATGTTTACACACGTGATTCAGACACCAGTCACGCTGATATTGTTCCCCATAGTGTTGATCCAAGACGCAGTGTCCATAAAAATATTAAGCAGCACAACTGTTTTCAACAATGATGATGATGATGATAATAATAAGAAACATTTCTAGATCAGCAAATTTCTGAAGGATCATGTGACACTGAAGCAGAGGTTGGTAGAGTATCCAAAAACTGTACTCAAAGTACAAGAACTTATAGAAATATTTAGTCAAGTCATCTTCATTTTATATAGTGCTTTTAACAAATGTAGATTGTTTCAAAGCAGCTTTACAGAGATAAACGTATAATTTAAGGTAACAGAGATTGTTTTGGCTTTATAGCGGTTCTTTAATAAAGTTATTTTCCAGCTAAAGTTAGTTTTGATTGATTCGCTTCCGTCGCAACGATCATAAGTTATTAAATTAGGGGCCGCTAAGACGACACCATTCTCTCTACACAGACTTTAAACGCGAACCTGTGAGAAACGCTGATGGCGTTCACATGCACATTAAGAATTGGTTCTATAGTTATGTGCGTTTGAATATATGTGCGCAGGTTTGTAATTCCCTACAAACCAAGCCTAAACAAAGTACTGGTCTTTCCTTATAAATTTTGATACAGAATTTTATTTTATTTTGTCACTTCGGGGTAGGTACGCAAAACGAATTTTCCTGACAACGCTTTATCTGTAGAGTGGTAAAGGAATCCTCCATAGGGAGAGACTAGTTGGCACTTCAGCACTGCGTTGTCCAGGCAAAAACCTCAGGATAAATAAAGACACTAAAATTAGTGTAGGTGCCATTCTTCTTATGATGTAACGAGTACATCAGGATTTATGGGAAGTGTTCCCGGTTCCGGCTGACCTAATCTATGCAGCCTAACATTGAATTATAGAAGTCTATAATGTATTATGTGAATGCTAGGTCAAAGAGATGTGTCTTTAATCTAGCTTTGAACTGACAGACTGTGTCTGCTTCCCGGTCAATGGTAGGAAGACCGTTCCAAAGTTTTGGTGCTAAATAGGAAAAGGATCTACCGCCAGCAGTCGATTTTGATATTCTAGGTATTATTAACTGGCCGGAATTTTGAGATTGCAATAGACGTGAAGGACTATAATGCGTTAAGAGCTCGCTTAAGTACTGCGGAGCTAAACCATTTAGTGCTTTGTAAGTAATCAGCAATATTTTAAAATTTATGCGATGTTTAATAGGCAGCCAATGCAGTGTTGACAGAACTGGGCTAATATGGTCATACTTCCTGATTCTGGTAAGAACTTGAGCTGCTGCGTTTTGAACTAGCTGTAGTTTGTTTATTAAGCGTGCAGGGCAACCACCCAGTAGAGCATTACAATAATCTAGCCTTGATGTCATGAACGCATTAACTAATTGTGCCGCATTTGTCAATGAGAGCATATGGCGTAATTTAGATATATTTTTAAGATGGAAAAATGCGGTTTTACAGATACTAGACACGTGACTTTCAAATGAAAGATTGGTATCAAAGAGCACACCCAGGTTCCAACCGACGATGAAGACTTAACAGAGCAGCCATCAAGTGTTAGACCGTATTCTAGGTTATTACGTGTGGAAGTTTTTTGTCCAATAATTAGAATATCTGTTTTTTCAGAATTTAGAAGTAGGAAATTACTAGTCATCCAATTTTTTTTATATCAGCTATGCATTCCGTTAATTTTGTGAATTGGTAAGTTTCATTAGGTTTTGAAGAAATATACTGTACAGCTGAGTGTCGTCAGCATAACAGTGAAAACTAATGCCATGCTTCCTAATGATATCTCCAAATAGTAGCATGTACAGGATGAACAGCAACGGTCCTAGTACTGAGCCTTGTTGTACGCCATACTGAACTTGTGATCGATAAGACTTCTCTTCATTTACTGCTACAAACTGATAACGGTCAGATAAGTATGATTTAAACCATGCTATTGCAATTCCACTAATGCCAACATAGTTTTCTAGTCTATTTAAAAGAATGTTGTGGTCAATGGTGTCAAATGTAACAAAATTTTACTCAAAGTAAAAGCAATAATCTTAATAGTTACTTTAGTAAGAGTAAAAAAGTAAGTATCCAATGAAAAAACTACTCAAGTGCATTTACATTTATGGATTTGGCAGACACTTTTATCCAAAGCGACTTACATTGCATTTCAAGGTACACATTATCATTCTTATCAGTTCTTTCTTTCCCTGGGAATCAAACCCATGAGCTTGGTGTTGCAAGCACCAATGCTCTACTGTTTGAGCTACAGGAAAGTAGCTAGTTACTTTGGATTATACTGTGTATGTGTATGTGTGTATATATATATATATATATATATATATATATATATATATATATATATATATATATATATATATATATATATATATATATATATATATATATATATATATATATATATATATATAATAAATATATATATATATATATATATATATATATATATATATATATATATATATAGCGTTCAATAACATTATTAGATATTTAAAGGGATAGTTCACCCAAAAATGAAAATTCTGTCATCATTTACTCAAACCTGTAAGAATTTCTTTTTTCTGCTGAACACAAAAGAAGATATTTTGAAAAATGTCTGTAACCAAACAGTTAATGGACCCCAATTGACTTCCATAGATATCTTCTTTTGTGTTCAGCAGAAAAAAGAAATTCTTACAGGTTTGAAACAACTTGAGGGTGAGTAAATGATGACAGAATTTTCATTTTTGGGTGAACTATCCCTTTAATTTGAATAGACATTTAAAGGCAGGTTTAAATAGGTTTAGGTTTTTTTCTAAAAAACTTTTCCCAAATTTGTTTAAACTGTCTTTATATACCAATACATAATTAAAATGTAAGTACTCTGAAAAAGAGAGTGTCTGTAGTTCTCTCAGGACTGCAATAAACACAGCTACTTATTCCATTCACTCCCACCCCCTCCCTTCTGGGCTCCTTCCAAAGCCACGCCCCCAAAACACATGAACGCGCGATGCCGACCGCTCAGCTGGAGGAGGACGCCTTTGCAGTGCATGTAGTGACATGTAAGAATCACATGTAATAAAATACCTAACTTTATCATTATGAAAATAAACAACTAACATGGCTTGTTAGTACTCACTATCAAGCTAGCATATCGATAAAGTTTAAAATATATTGAGTTTGATTCGGTAACGAGCTAGTAACATAAGGCAAAGCTAAAAACAGGTTGCATTGATACACGTTTTCCCATTACCATCAGTTACACTGTGATGAAGGTGAATTTCGTGTAAGATTCATAACATATACGGTGTTTTGCATGTAAGAGCTTCCACGATGAAAGCACTGTTGGCTCTGATGAGGTCTACACTCCGGAGACAAGTAGCCTACCTTTCTACCTTACTAGTTCCTTTTTTTGCTTTGTTTGCCTTCGCTGACTGTATATGCAGGTACTGGGAATTTTGACTGCTCTTTCTCTGCCATAATTGTGATTCTTCCTAGCTTCCATGCCTCTTCCCCTTCTCGAGTCAAACAGGTGCGCGCATGTGGGCAGCTCCTGTAGCAACAGGGGTGGTAGCCATGGTAGCGAGGGAGAGTGACAGTCGCCCAGCCAATCATTTCATTCGTAACGAATGGAAATAAGTAGCTGTGTTAATTGCAGCCCTGAGAGGACTACAGACACTCGATTTTTATACTCTTTTTCAGAGTACTTCCATTTTAATTATGTATTGGTATATAAAGACAGTTTAAACAAATTTGGGAAAATGTTTTTTTTTAAATCAAAAAAATCTAATGCACATTGACGGATCTTCTTCCGTCTGTTCTCCAAAATGTAATCATATGTCTATTTGCGCAGGCACGTGTAAACTGGTTAACTATATCTAAGCAAAGGCGTTCTTTTTCAAGACGAACAGGTCGCCGCCATCGCGCAACACTCACACATTACAGCGGGATGGCGGATGTTCATTTCACACTCTGTGAACAATGGTAGCTTATATTTAATGTATAAATTAAGGTATATGTTCAAAACTGTTTGGTTGCAAAATGTATTACCTGTATGAAATGAAATCGAATGTAACTTGTTCACAGACAGCATATGCAGATGTTCAACTAATAAAGACCTTTATCACTGGCCAACATTAGGATGCTTTTGCTGATTTGCTTTTAATTGACTGTAGGTCCATGGCCACTTCATCCAACGCTCTTGATGTTCTTAAATTTCCTGTTACGACTCAGAGTGAGAAACCGCTTCAGATAATTCAGGGCGTGCAGGGAACTGAACAAATAATTCAAACTGATTTGCGAACCAATTTAGAGAGTTTTGCCAACTTGTTTGAAGTCTTTGAACAGAATCGACTCAAAGGAGTGATTAATTTGTGAATGGAGCATCGCTCGTGCCCCAGAAAAGGAGACAGCACGCTTGGAATAAACTACGCATTTCTTAACATGTATTGTATTGCAATAAAGAAACGAGAGAAACGCTGCCCAGCGTAACAAAGTAAAAGTACAGTTTTTCATTAGAAATGTACTCGAGTTAAAGTACCCACATTTAAATCTACTCTTAAAAGTACAAATTTTCCCCCAAAAAATAAGTAAATGTACTTTGTTACTACCCACCTCTGCACTGAAGACTGGAGCAATGATGCTGGAAAATCAGCTTTGTATCACAGGAATACATTACACTTTAAACCGTATTCAAGTAGAAAACAGTTATTTTAAATTGTAATATCACCCAATATTAGCGTTTTTACTGTATTTTTGATTAAATAAATGCAGCCTTGGTGAGCACAAGAGACTTCTATCAAAAACATTTAAAAATGTTACCGAACCCACACTTTTGAACAGTAGTGTATAGTCTTAAATGATTGTGGCTGCACATTCAAAACTGTGTATTTTTATCGCAATGGAAAGATTAGAAGTATTGTCATAGCTTGCAAATCTTTATCATCGCTGTTTTGGTCAAAGACATTATTCAGGCATTGTGTGTATTTCTGTGCAGTGCCTTTCCTGATAGACACAAGCTGTAAGCATATAACTGTTCTTTTGCTTGTTTTTACATATAGCCAAAATAATTTAGTCAAAATAATTTTCTTTTGTAATTGACAGATCTTGTATTGAGCGACTACATTTCTTTAATATCCAGCATACAGGAGATTTACTTGTGTCGGCGTGATTTTTAGATGACACGTACAGGGTTCATCTACATGTGAAGAGAGATGAGAAGCCAGAACGGTCTATTTTACGACTCATCCATAGGATGGAAAAGATGGCTGATGTCAGTTTCAGCTTTGATGGCATATGAAGCACGGGGCAAATGTACTCATAAACACTCCCTAACTGAGGAAACGGTGTGTCTGCATGTGTATGTGTGTATATGTTTTTGAGAGGTGCATCAATAATAGATGAGCCCTGTATGGACCTGCCTGCCAGACACGAAGCATTAGCAGATGGTCCTGAGAACTGAGCCTCTGTCGCCACGACGACACGAGCAGATGCCACTCACTCGCACCCACACACACTGCAGTCTTTGCACCACGGTAAAACTGATTTACCATGATCACCTTTCTCAATACAACCAGGAATACAGTATTTTAGTAATAGGCTAACTTCTTTTTGAGAAAACTTTACAAGCAGTGCTGTAAATAATGTAAGCACATTCCATGAAGAGTTTTGCACATTTTCAACATGCAATATTAGAACTTTTTTATTTGGATAGTATTAATGGTGAAGAAAAATGACAATGAAAATGTCCAGTCCATGCTGACTAGAAAAACTTACCTGTGGCAACATTTTTGCAAAATGCAAAATATGTTGCGTCGTGCACGTTTCACGACAGTTTCAAAGTGAAATGTCCAGTGAGTAGGGGTGGGGGGAAAAATCGATTCTTAGATGCATCGCGATGCAGACGTGGACAAATCTGAATCGATTCACAAATGTCAAAAATCGATTTTCTACTTTTTTATTTATTTTTTATAACGTAATATTGACGGAACGCAAAAGGCGGAACTCTAAAGCGGACGTGCAGTGCGTGGACAGTCTGTGGCGTGCACATAACGGAGACACTCATGATGGTTGAGCGCCAAATTCGAACGGCACCCTCTTCGTTAAAAGCTAAGTTAACGTATGGAAAATGGGCAATTTCATTGTGACCTATTTAGTATTTTTTTTGTATGAGAGCTGCTTTCTGTATTGTTTAGTTTTCACATCAATATGCTGTAAACCGATCTGTTATACGCAAGTTATACTGCCCTCCACAGTCACAGTATGTATCAGTGCAATGCCAGTCACAAAAAGTTACATTTTGACTCTGCTCTCTGCAGATGTTCATTCACTTTTTTTTGTATAAGCTGTTTTTGATTGTGGTATACAGCAAACATTTGAAGTCATAACTCTTTATTATTTAGTTGTGTATAAGAGCGGCTTTGTATGTTACTAATTCTTCAGAATATGCTTAAGTCCACAAGCATTATGTTGAGAGCTGCTGGTACATAATTCTATATTTTTGAACGAAAACTGTTTGTGATTTTTGCTACAAGTTTGCTGCTAGTACAGGCACACATTTATTTTCCTGTTGGTTCTTTACAATGTTGGGACATATGCTGGCAAATGTAACCTTACAGTTGACTTGCCAAATCACTTCCATTTGTTTTATTAATAACATTAATATAGGAAGTAAATTATTTATGGGTCATCATAAATACTTTGCTTTAATAGTACCAAGTAGTCAAAAAAAAAAAATCTTTACCCTCTGAATTGTAATCGAATCGAATCGTGAGGTGGCTAGAGATTCCCACCCCTACCAGTGAGTGGCGCTAAAAGTGTTTCGTTTTTTTCCCGAACAGATGAAAGTGAATGTGGCAATGTTTTATTATGTTGGAATTTGTACGTATCACCGCAGTTCTGAATTGAAATGTCCGGTGAGTGGCACTAAAAGCTTAATGCTCCATTTTAAAATAACGTACACCTACACTAAACCCTAAACATACCTGATAGTGTTAACAAAAGCAAATGCGACATAAAAACACAATCGTAACCATGGAATTTTAGCTTGTTTTTGAACTCTTGTCTTTGAGTTCTTTTATCGTAACTGATTTTTCACGGGATTCGTACCCGAGCTCTTCGCATCACAAGTAAAAAAAAAATTACCAGCTGAGCTACCGAGCAAGCTTAATATGGCAGTAAAACTGAACACACGGAGCTGGTTAAGTGATGCAAACTCCAAAATATATTCATTTACAAATCATGCACTATGGTAAAAACTAAAAAGAGTTTTGAGGTCATAACATAATATTGTGCAAGGAGCCGCATGAAAACAAGTCTTTATTAATCCATAATCTGCCCTGTAATTATAATTGTGTATAAAAACGATTAAAAGTGCTTGCTGTATTACTGCCTCTAGTGTTGATTTCTGTTGTAAACTGCAGTGATATGTATGTACTGGTATATATTTTGCGTTTTGCAAAAATTTTGCCACAGGTACATTTTTTTCCAATGAGCCTGTGTTGAAAATTTCACTGAAATTTCAAGTTTTAGCTACAGAAATTCAATTGCCTTCTGCGGAAAATAATATTTAGTGACAACTCATTGAGGACATCATACTTGATTCTAATAATAACTTGATGTATTGGTTCTAATAATTAAGGCTTGATGCACTTTGAAATGTAAGGGTGTACTAACTTTCTTCACACTATAAAAATCCTTACAAAAATGTACATTCCAAGTGCCATTTGTTAAACTACAGTATATTGTCTCTTATCTGTAAACCTTAGCTTCGTTTAGATGGACCCAAATAATCTGTTTTTAGTGGACTAGTCGAAATAATTCACATGTAACCATGTCAGGCCAAATCTAATTCGACAGGACATGTAAACACTTGATCGGATTAAAAAACCAAAACTGGAAAGTTACGCGCATGCGCAATGACGCACGGAATGAGCTGTTGTTGTTGAATATAGTCGTGTCAATCTTAAATTCTGCTTCCACTCATTGTCTGTGAAATGCTGCAAGAGAATGTCGTCCCAGCAGTCTTTGTTTCTGACTCTCATCCACAGACACCTTGTTTTGGGTGCGGGAAGGGGCGTTTTTACTGCTTGATGAATATAAGCAGGATAGCACAAAGCTTCTTGCGCTCATTGTCTCCTAGGACCTAAAACCGAAAAATATGAAGTCTGCTTTAAAAAAAAAAAAAAAGAAAAAAAAAAAAGAGGATGGTTAGTATGCGACAACACCGGGGAAATACACTCTGCATCGATATACAGAGTATATTGGATGTACAGTGTGTGCATGTCAAAAGATCAAATCCGAAAAGCATGTGACAAACGCGCACATCAACCCGATCTCTTTATTTATGTAAACACTGTTCAGATTTAGGCATTTCAGATTGAGGCAAAAGGTTTCCATGTAAACTACTTGATGAATCTCTAATCAATATCTTTATTTCTTAATGTTTTGAGAGAGAGAAACATCATGGGGTGTACTTACTTTATCACAGCACTGTAGCTTTTTTTATATCAGTTTTAGCCTGGCAAGTGAGTGTGCTGAGGCCAGGGTTGCCAAGTCCGAGGTTTTCCTGCAGAATTGGGCTACGTTTAAACCATATGTGGAGTTTTGATATGAGGTATTTGATTGGGCTACGTTTGGGCTATTGTTGATTGGCCATTGGTCTGGTTATGTTATGTATATCTGGCAACCCTGGCTGTGGCAATAATCAAACACACTGTATTAATATCACTAATTGGTAAGTTCGATTCAGTCAAATCAGTCTGTTCGTTCGAAAGGTTTAGTGTAATGAACTTTCAAAAAACAGATTCACTAATTCATTTGAATCATCATTCTGTTCTTGAAACTCCCTGAATTGCATTTTGTAGTAAAATATTTCGATAAATATAACTACACTATTTATTTAATTTTTTTTGCTTACATAAAATGTGTTGTTGAAGGGTGTTTAATCAGATTTTTCATATTTAAATATTTTGCCGATTAAGTACTACTTTGTAGTTTTTTGTTTGTTTTGTTCTATATTTGTTCGATTGTAGTGCAGCTTACTATTTTTATTATTATAAAAAAAGTATAGATTGACGTGTTTAACTACTTGCAGAGTTGGTTTTCTTAACACTGGACACCACCAAATGTTGCCCGTCCATGTGTGAGTTTTTTTTTTTTTTTTTTTTTTCATTTAACCACTAGATGTTTTTGTAGAAGTGTGAACTCTCACTCTCTCTGTGTCTCTGTGCATTTGTAACAAAGAACAACATGTTTTCCACCAGTTCTGCTCCACTTACAAGGAAAACTAAAACAATCCATCAGTTGTCAGGATCACTGGACCAACTGTGGGAGAACTAAATGGATCCTGGGTCTGGGAGTCTTCCCTCATGTTTCAGTGTGTCTTCCTGAGTCTGCACTTGTGCTCTCATCTTCTTTGAAGTGGAACTTGCGGAAGCGATGTGAAAATGCATCCCGCTTCACCGTTCTTCAGATTTCATTATTTCATATAACGATTACATTTCAGTTGTTTATAAACATTACATTTTTAACATTACTTTTTCCCCTTCATAAAAAGACCCTGATAGAATAATCTCATGTCTATGTCCAGAGGGTTAATTTGAGAAGAAATTAAATGTCCCAAATTATTCTCAGATTTCCCAGGATTCCAAAGTCTCCAATTAAAAGTGAGCGATTTTAATATAAACTCACATCACTTGAAGAATTGGATGAGAAATGTTTCAATTCTTTCAAGTTTATGGCTGTATACTCTAATTTTAAAGAACATTAGAAGCATCTTACACTTAAATAAAAGACAACTGAAAACCAGAGCTCTGAAAGAGCAATTTTAGGGTATTATTCATGATATTTTGTCATGATATCTTTGATATCTTCTTAATAGTCAGTTTCAGTTTACATTAGAAAATACAAGTTCAAACTAAATTTAATTGCTGCACTTTTTTTCTTGCACTACATAACAGAGGTTATTTATTCAAGAACCTCTCCTGCTTAAAGACCATCTGAAAAAAATGTATTAAACTCATGTACAAAACACACACAACTGCTCGCAGCACTAAATAATGAAACGCACATCCAACGAGAAACGGCAGCAGTGGACAGAACACAGAGAGCTGCTGACCAGCATTATCGCCTGCAGACATCTGAGGCTGCCCCGCTTTAAAACATTCCTATTTACGGCACGGCGGCACAGAAATAAATAAATGTGTTAATATGTTGGGAAGGCTGGTTGGAAGGACCGCTGGTGCTGTTTGGTTTTTCTGTGATGATGCCATTTATCAAGTGCTGACAGCCCGTTTGTGAAGTGCTGCGCTACGCGGTCCACTTCAACTCACCGTCCCGCCGTCTCAGCTCTTTGGGAGAATGCATAAACGAGACGTCACGATGCAGAACGACTAGTGTAACTTGCCCGTGGGACTTCCAGTGTGAAAAACACTGGAGATTCTCCACAGTCAGACGTACGCACAAGTTGATGACACAGTTTTTGTATTTATTTAATGTTTTTCTCGAAGAACATGCTGTCTGCCTGCTTTTTGTGTTGTCTTGGCGAAACGTGTGAGGGGACCTAGAATAGACCCTTGGGGTACTCCATATCATCAGGTGAAAATGGAGGGAAAATGGAGGTTCAAATGCATCATGAGGATGTTGCAGGAGTTTTCCCGTGCAGAGGTGAACTATGGAAAGAGGGCACATTCCTGTGACCTTCAATTTTTTTTGTTACATGGATGTGTGTGTGTGCAGGTTCAAGCAAATAGTACAGGTGGTGATTTATGATTTTCAGTGCAGCAAGATGCGACTTGACATTTTCCTGCTGTGGCATAGCCCAGTTCTGGCTCCATGCTTCATTACGTGAGCCTCCCAACGCTATTCCCGACCCAGTAAAAATAAGCCTGCTCACCTCAGCTATGAGTGAATGAGCATGTGTGGATCTGTCTCTGGGGTGGGCGGCTTCATTGTGCTTTGCTATTCTCACCTTCCCCAAAATTTCCATATGGCCATGATGCCACTGCTCCAGTAAACCCTTAAACACACACACACACACACACACACACACACACACACACACGCCTGACAGCAACTTTCAAAGTCTTACTTGGTAAGATAAAGGAAACTGATAAATAAGTAAACAATCACATCTGTGAGCAGAAATGGTTGACATTTGGTGTGATGTAGATCATTTCTTATTTATGAGTGTTTTCATGTCCCCTGACCCACTTGCACAGGTCATATGACTAATGCCTAACATTATGTTATGCATATCTGTGTTCTTTACTTCTTTTTTTATTTACTACTATTACTACTACTACTACTATTTCTAATAAAAGCACATCATGCAATTGTAGTAAATGTTGTTAAAGACTTTTTTTTTTTTTTTTATCAAAATGAAAGCTTTGTAGCTTCTAAAGTTCGTATGTATGTGTGTGTATACTCTTAAAAGTTAAACCTAAGTTAAACCTTATAAAACCAAATATACCTTATGCAGAGATGCACGTTATTTTACTAAATTTAGACACTTCTAGCAAATCAAGAAAAAAAACATTTTTTTTTTTTTTTTTATTATTTTTTTTAGACATTGCTTGAATTGACTCATGTTTATTGGGGTACTCCAAAATGTTGGCTTTTCACTTGGTGTCAGACCCAACTGCCCCACATAGTACATTAAATGAATAGAACAGTTAAATTGTGGAGAGAAAGCTGCTCAAAACGTTATGTGGCAAACAATTCATTCTCAATAAGTCTGCCACAAACCACCACTGCTTCAACAATGCTTTCATATTTTTAGTTATGATATTACATGAATCATGAGTCATGACTAACAACGTACTGGGCAGAGTTGGTCATAAGGTGACTCTGTAGTGTTTTTTTTTCTGAATTTAAAAGGGCAGACTATGTAGTCTAAAATAACAGGAGCATGTACTCATCAATGCCTCAAAGAAAAAGAAAAAAAAAACACAATATTTCTGACAAGTTAAAACAAATGAGTAAATTAGCACCTGACTTGCAAGTATAGCAAATAATGGTTTGTGGCTGTGATGTAGCAAAAACCTATATTTTAAAAAGTGTCTCTGCCAAAGTTCTTGATTCAATAGAAAATGCGTGAACACAGGAAAGAAAACTGCACTTGTCAAGTGATATCATGGGCTCTTTAAATTGCAATGAGCCTTATAATTTCAGAAATGTACAGTAGAGGCATAAGTAGGCAGTCTTTAGCGTACAGTATTACCTTTGCAAAACTACAGTCTCTGCAGAAATTCATTATTCTTAATTAGCATTTCTGTAAACAGCATTAACCCCCATCATTTACCATAGAGGAAAATCTCTGCGGTGCATTTCCACTAACAGTCGCAAACGCAGCATTTTGTTGCAGTTGTTTCTAGTTATTACTTCAGTTGTTCAGAGAGAGAGAGAGGAGGGGAAAATAGACTAGAACATTCCTAGACACTGCTTTGTCTTCACAAACCCACATCCAGACACCTATTATTCACTATTATCTTTTAACAATGAAATTTACTGCTGTTTGAATTGTTTAATGCAGCCTGTAGGTAATATCCCATGATTCCCCAGTAGACAGCCACTTTAGTGAGCTATTTAACTCCCTTTCAACTGCCTTCACTTATCTATTCATTCATTTTACAATAACATACTCCAACTTTAACAGCCAACACAACCTGTGTTTGGGTTTTATTTAGTCTTGTAGTGTGTGTGTGTGAACGTGTAATTATTGTGTACGTACACTCAAGGTGTGGGATGCCAAGTGTTGGCTTCCTTGTAAAAAGAAATCACTATTTGGGATCAAAGGGAAAAGCAACAAACAGGAAGACTATTAGGACATAACGTTTCAAGGCATTTGCTTGTTTTCTACTACGGAAATACTACATAGTATTTAAAGCATTGTTTTTATAATCTAATTTTAATTTCTTTTGATAAATATTTTGTTTTACTATGATGATTATTTAATTAGTTTTGTATATTAATAAAAATATACAAATTGAACAGATATTGAAGTCATTTCAACAAACATGACATGGACGTTTCATTTATTCAATAGCCTACTTGTTCACAAATAAGCTAAAAAATGTATCATGAAAGAATTTCCTGTATTTAGCCTAAGATCTTGATGGTAAACTACTCAAATGCAGTCAAAATCTGCTAAGGGTAATTAAATGTAACAAATAATGTAAAAATGTGTCATCTTTTATTGGAAAATTAGCTAACTTTAATAATTTGATAATTGCCTTTTACATTTTATAAAAATCACCTGTCAAGTTTATAATATATATTACATCAGCATCAGAGTCAAATTGGACGACTACAGGTCTAGATTACTCATTTAACAGGTCATCTACTGCCAAAATTATGGAAAAAAATTATTTAAAAAATATTAAAATATTAAAATCAGGAATGTCAAAATCAGAATTCTAATCAGAATACTAACTCAGTGAAGTTTTTCAGTTGGATTGGCGTTTATTCTCTTTAGCATGCACTGTGAAGTGTTTCACTCAGTTGCTTGATCATTCCGATTTAATTTCAGTTGAAGAACACATTTATACTCATGTGCGTTATGTATTCTGTATGTTATCGTCTCTGACAGACAGCATGTTGAAGCCGCTCAGGCCGCCATTTTCTCCCTCTTTCGGAAAGTGATGTCAAAACATCCGGTAGTGTGGGTTTTGCAGGAAATGCTTTGTGCTTTGAAAAGTGTATTGTGCACGTTATTTTTTGACAGACATCAATGTTGCGATATTCAAATGATGTGGATCTGAAAACAGATGATACTAACTATTTATTTCTTAACCGGCAAAGTGCTTTCTAATTCGGTGAAGTGATTGAGGCCCATGAGCATGTCGATGCTTTTAGTTCTAATATTACAACCGACAGCCAGTTTTTGATGGACGTAATGACGTGCGTAAGGGTTGAACTACGTTTAATTTCTGAGTAATTATGAAACGTGCTGGAGACGTTCGAAATGCTTTTTACGTAGTTCATTATACAAGTTTATTTTGTGGCTTGAATAAATTACATGTTACTCAGAGATTGACATTGACTTTTGAAAATCAAAATGTATTTATTTTTTACCAGGGAAGGGGGGGGGTTTGATGCACAAAGTTGTTTTTATTGTCTCTTATAACAAAAATATTTTATTTAAACCCATCCATTATTACCTTAGCAGATTTTGACTTATGTAGTATATATAGCTGTTGTATATTTCGGCACCTCTCTCTAAGAGGCAGAGACATCCTGCAGTGTTGCAATGTTTCCATGACAGTCAATCGTTCATGGCCACGGTGGCATAATCTATCCAAACAGCTCCATTCCGAAAAGGTTGAGAGTTATCGATCCCGGCCACGTGTCATATTTCAACTCCAAGAACGATGTTTTTAATTGACATGGATCTGCTGTTATGGATTATAGGCTAGAGAAAGAAACTGTGGAGGTGCACACCTGGCTCTGATGTCAAGCTTGTATGACTCTCCATTCGTCTGCTCCTTTAATCCCTGCCTTCTTGTTAGCCTTAATCAGATTCAATGTTTTTAATGGAACATATGCAAATTATTCTGTTTTTATCTTATTTCCACTGATCAAATAGTCCACCGCAGCGATTGTGTTTCAAACACTCATCTCAATCCCACCCCTAAAAACATCACTAATCATAAATGAAGTACTTTGACTACTTTACATAAAGCCAGTTAGGGAGGAGAGGGGCTAATCAAGAGTAGATCAAACGACTCGTCTTTAATTGAAGTGCAAAAACGGACCCTCTTTCTTTTTTCGTTACCTAGGGCTAATTCAGGCAGCGGCTCTCGGGGCTCTATCGAGAGGCCTGCTTCTTTTCCAACTCCCAGAAGTCCACGCAGCTACGGACAACAGATGAAGTGCAGTGGTCGCTGTGGGAAATGTAGTCTGTTACTTGACGGTACGTGACTAATTAGGTCAGTTCCTCTGGCAGCTGCAGGTGAGAGGTGCTTGCTCATGTTTGCTGCGTGTTGAACACCTCCGGGACAATGGAGCTTCAGAGCCGTAGGTTTTTATGGATTGCTGGGGTGAAATGAGTTTCGGGCTTTTAAAGAGCAAGGCCCATGTGTACATTTAGAAAAACTCTCATCTTCAAAGAATAAGTTTGATTACCACAACCTCAATCAGGGAAAGATTTCATGAAAGTCATTATCATAAAGAACCAGCTCTAATGGTTTTGTCAGTATTTTTATCTAGACAGAGGGGTGTATTTTATAATATAATACGGAAATAACTAACATTTAAAGATAGAAATTGATAGTTTTATTCTGCAAGGATGCATTAAATTCAGCAAAAGTGACAGTAAAGACTTTACAGTGTTCCCAAAAAAAGGGGGGAGGGGGTATCAAGCGTTCCACAAACATATTACACAGGACAATTATAATAAGAAATGTTCCTTGAGCACCAAATCAGCATTTTAGAATGATTTCTGAAGGATCATGTGACACTGAAGACTGGAGAATATAATTCAAATAGAAAATGTATTTTAATTGTAATAATATTTCACAACATTACTGTTTTTATTGTGCAGCCTTGCTGACTGTTTAGACATTTCAAAAACAGCTCTGAAAAAAAAAACTGAGGCAAACCAGGCAAATGTTTCCATCCTAATTTTATTAATCAAAGAAAAGGAAAAAAAAAAAACCTACCAAGATGTCCATAGGGGTGTTTTTATTCATTGTGGCATGTGCAAGGCTGTGATAAATGTCTGTTGCCATTTTAAAACAAGATTCAACATCATTGATAGCTGCCGATTTGTGATTACGTTACCTACGGAGTCGCTAGAAATGTTTAAAAATAGATTTGAAGAGGCAGCGTTTTATTTTCAATCGATAAGTGTCATTTTTCATCGTTGTATTTACAAGCATGCTCGCTCTGAATGTGCAGAAGGGTACTTCTCATCTCTTTTGTGTCACTAAAAATGTATCCACGTAATAACAACGTCAGGATAGCAAACGCTAAAGCATTTACAAGTCTTTATAAACGGGTAAAAAACAGATGGGGGAGTACTGTAATACTGTGTTTATAGCAACATCAAATGAGCACTTTTTTTTTTTTTTACTTTTTAAGTTGCAATAGAGAAAACATTTTCATGGGGCAAAGAAAGACGGCAAAGACGTACAAAGAATGTTGTTTCAAGATCACTTAAGCATCCTTTTCAAATGCTGATTAAAATACAATGGAAAACAACAAACCAGATAATAAAATAACACCAGAATAATAAACTTAAGGCAGGGAAACGACAACATGGGGAAAAATATTTGTACACTTTCAACAAAAAACAAAAAAAATACAACAAATTAGAAAGAAAAATGTTGATATAGAATCCCTTTCTTGAAAGGCAAAACAACAATTGTAGACAATGTTTATTAAAGAAGCACACGTGTCTTATTTGGAGTCTGTCAGTAAAATATTTGTCTAATTTGTCCCTTCATGTAGAGATGCTGCGGACAAAGTTCTCTACAGACTCGTCAAGACAGTTGTGCTGTTCAGAATCACTGGTGCACAGAATCATGGGGGATCAGCAGATAACACTCAATAATAATAATAATAATATAATAATAATAATAATAAACTGGAGATAGGTTTCAGAGGAGGGTGTTGTGTGCTTCACATAAGGAAAGGTAAATTCATCAGGTAATGAGATTTTAATCCAGAAAAAAATGTTTTGCTTTTAAATCTCCAAAAAGTGAGGGATGTAGAAGTAGTCAAAACAAGAGAGAAATACTTTTTTTTTTACAATCGGTGTGTGTGGTGTTGAAAGGTCAGCAACAAGCAGTGCTCCAGAAACACACACTAGTCTCTTGAGGACTCAAACGCACTGCACCTCCACACACACACACACGCACGCACGCACACACACATACATGTACATACACACTCAAGTCCTGTACAAGGGTTTCAGGTGACTGGTCACCCATACCACTTTTCCACCGGAAAAAAGCCCCATGAACCCCTCTCTGCATCGCCCCATCCATCTCTGGGTGGAGACGTCTGTCGTGGTTGAGGGACTAAAGATACAAAGCTTCAGTACATGATGGGTGGTTTGGAGTAGGGTCTGTTTTCTGTAATGAAGGGGAAAAAGCAGTGAATTACAGTGATTTGATAGATATATTTCAGTCATGACAACTCCAAGTAGTTTTGGCATGTTAATGAATATGGCAATGCTAATGTCTTGGCATACTAGATCTGCTATGCATGCTGCTGCTTACTACTACAGAGCAAGTAGCACTGCCATTAGATACACCGACATGCCTCTGTAAGCGATCTAGGCAGGTGGAGCTGGGGGAGGTGGAGGGTTTCCAGAGGTGTTCTGATCCTAGCTTAGAGCGAACAATGAATCAGACTATTTAAATGTTGAGCAAGCAATCTCATTGGCTGCAGAATCAGCAAAGGCCAATCAGCTTTTTCCACGTGGTTGTGGTAGCTTGCAGATAGGACCTATCAACCTGCGCCATCTATAGTTTTTAATGACTGAACTATATTACTAGGTCCAATAGGATTTTAGAGCTGTATCTATTAAAAACCAATAACATAAACACACGATTTTAGCACAACTGTGTTAAAATTAATATTCCACCACCCCCAAGAGAATCAGAAGAATCATAATTAAAAAAGGAACAAACACAATGTCTTTCAACAGCAAAATTTAACAAGTTTTCTGAATGAATGATGTTTGCGGTGGCCGTAAAGCACTAGATCAGAGAGAAACAGCTGGTGGTTGAGGGGCAGGAGTGCTGCAGATGCATGTTAATCGAAGAGCTCGCAGCGCACCGTCACACAGGAAGCAGTTCATTAGGACTCGAGTGCTTTTACATGTTCAACATGCTCGTTTCTGCAAGCACCAACAGATGAGCTAATATGTATGCAGGATGTAAACAAAACAGCACAGTTGTCAAGGTACATGGACGACGAGCAAGCGTAAGAGAGGGAGAGCGAGATGTTAAACTGGGCATGTTTACACCCCTCACATAATCTACAGGCCACCCCAAATCTGTCCACTTTTTAAAAAAGTGACATTTGTCCAGGGGTTTTGTGAAAAAGATACACTGGTGACATTTTCCACAAATTCCAAAACTATTTTTATATAATTTGGTATCGGTGTATATTTAATCGGAGTAAAAATGAAATTAGAAATGATTCAATTCTATTAGTTTAATTACAAAATTGAATTGCCAACATTTTTTTGTATCTCTGTATGTCAGATTTGTTTAGTGCATGATTTTACCTCCATTAGAGATTACAAAAAAAAGTAACATTCTTTGAATTGGGACACTGGGTGAGTGACTACATTTGAGCCCTTTCTACAAATGACCTTGATAGGAATTTCACACAAATTATTGCATTTAATGCCTTTGTCAAGCTTTGTCAAACACTGTTACTTGCTACAGTTATTGTAAGAAAATTGTGTGCCTGTTGTTTAATAATAATAATAATAATAATAATAATAAATAAATCATTTTCATCCATTTGACAAGGTTGTCAGATTTTGGAACTGACAAGCAGTTACTGGCCAATAATCTCAATCTCATCATGGCCAAATATCAGTCACTTTGGGAAAATCTTAATTTTATCTGTGTATATTACTATAAAATAAGAATCAAACAAATTAAGGTTTTTAAACTGTGAGATCCCATATTTTGGTAACAGGGTTTCAACTATAAAACGGCTAATATAACATTTTAATTCCGAGAAGTTGACAGTCAAAAGTTTCTAAAGTTTAAGCACTGATTTTCACTGATTGTTTGCTGAAAGAATTTCAGGCCCTGTTTTTGTACGCCATTCGTGGAAAGTGCCGGTTAAACTGTGAATTGAAGTGCTTTCTCATGTTCAACCCTCTTTGTTCTTAAGCATACATGGAGCATGAATACTAAATGTGCTCTGTAAACATTACATATGACATTCATATAATATATGAACCATTTGCAATGTTTGAATGCCACATTGAGGCCTGCTGGTGCTAAAGGGAGGGAGAGACGCTGGAAGAGATAAATAGAAGGCGGGTATTTCACTTGCTCTGAAATATGAGTTACGAGTAATATCCTGAAGTGCAATTAATTGAGTCCTATGGCTGACAGCAGACTAAATCTGCCATGATGAAGCTGTACCCAGGAGACACCGGAGCAAATAGTTCATACACTTAATACAGAGACCTGACAGAGCAGGACACTATCTGTTTTGTTAAGCGGGATTCAATGCTTTAAGAATATTCATTTCTCTTTTGTGAATGTTGGGTGCTTTTTTTATTTTTTATTTTATGAGCTCATATTATTTGTAAAAATATTTGTAATGAACTTGTGAAAGCAATTAATTTTTTTCTAGTATGTTATTCCACATTTGGACAAGATGTGCTCCTCAATGTGCAAACCATTTTTATATTTTACCTTACTGATTTGTATCTATTAGGTGTTGTAGCCCTAACCTAAAACATCCAAATATTTAAAGTTGTATTCAAGGCAGCCGTTTAAATATTACATTCTCCTCCTTATATCGGTATTTCAGTAAATGAGTAACTGTTTCCAGCGATGAGGTCAACCCTATGCATCTTTGGCTCTTTTGCCCCACATGTAGAATACTGTAACTAGATGGATGGGGAGGTGAGGGTGGTCCTCCTCTGGGACCTCCTCCTCACCAACACACTCCATATTTAACACTGCTCCCCTTCCTATAACCACGGTCTCATTTATTCTCTCGAAAACACAAACCACTGCCTCATCCTTGATTATTCACTCTCGTTACATCACTGCATGATACCAATTAGTGGGTTGAAGAAAATGTACCACTGGATATGATTGGTATATTGAAGTACAGTGTGTTCAGATAGACCCATACGAAATCTGCACTCTTTCCACGCTGATTGCTGGAACATGTACGGAGCTCTCTGAAATGACGCCCGTTGAGTGTGACTGCAATGTTTTGAGTTCAGTTTGCTCCTTAATTACATTTTCACCTCACCTCCCTTCTTCACTCGCTCGCTCTCTCCCTCCACCACTCCACACTTCTCTTAATCGGCTTGTAAAATGATGTCACCTTCCTTTGTGTTCAGCAGTTTTCTGTTAGCGCCACTTGTCTTGATTAATCAAAAAAGGCACGGGTCATCGTAATGGCCCAACATAGAGGTGGAACCTGAGAAAGCGCAAAAAGCTTTTAGCCCGACGAGTGGGATCTCGGCAAGGACAATCAAACCTAATGAAATCAGCTGTCACTGCTAAGCTTGCAAAACTGTGAAGTCCGACTTGGGAGAGAAGCACGGGCTAATTAGATTTTTGCCGGCTGTAATGGATAAATGTGGTGAGGTTCGGGAGCTCGGGGAGGGGTGGAGCGGACAACAGACTTCATACACAAACTCCCCAGGTGGGGCGGCTGCCAGACTTTGTAAGCTGATTGCACAGACACCTTTCCTCTTTCAGCTTGATAGAACTTCTAGATAAAGAAGTGTAGAGATAAAGTGATGATCCGTGCATCCGAGAGAGGACGGGATCATTATGATCTTGGATTTTTTTTTTCTTCCTGAACAAAGCAAAGCATTCCTTAGCCAACTGATCAGATACGCTCTTCGATAGTTTGTTACTATTAGTTTGTTGTTTACACTGAATAAGTAATCTACGGCCATGACATATATTTTTATGGCTGAATATTTCCCTTCACATTGCAAAATTAAAACATTAAAACATGCATTTGTGGATCAATAGTTTTAGTTTAGATTAATTTTACAGCCCTAAACTGAATTATTATAGCAACTATATTGAAGATGTTTTTTTCTCTTTAAGGTAAGATATTAAAGTGTAATGCAAGGCTGTTTTTTTTTCCCTGTTGTGGTGTGCTGATCACTGCTCATGAAGTGCAGAACAGCCTAAAACTGTGTCAGAACGATTACGGCCCCATCGTAGAGAGCCTAATTTGCACCTCGTATTAGCCTCTGCATTATGGGGGAAAGGTCTGATCTTCCCGTTTCCTGGTTCTGCTCATTGCTCTAAAGGTCAGGGGCGTTGTGACGGAGCTCTAACACTAATCCCTGCTGTAACACTCGCATTAGTGACGCCTCAACTCAAGGCACAGGCCGGTAAAGCAGGCTATATGGAATTCTACTGGAAGCAGGCCTCCACACTGCAACTAAAATGGTCGCAAATGCGACAAAATATTGCTAAAGTAGTTTATAACATTTCAGTTCTGTCTCATTTAAAATGAGTTAGGAACTGGAATTTATAATTAAAGATGCATATTAATAACAGTTTTGTTGTAACAAATGGTATTCATTCTAAAAAGAAAATCAAACATTCCACAAAAATATTATTTGTCATTGTTTAACAAAGTGGTCTGATCACTGATCTATATAAATGACTGGATTTCTCATGACATCATAAAAAGTGAAGCCACCGTGCCGCCACATTGGTATTCCCTCACATTCTATTCAATCAATAGGAAATCATCTGATTTTAATGAGGAAACATTACCTAACGAGTCAGCGTTTTTATATCTGAAGTCGCAACACAAACGTCCTAAACATTTAAATTCCCCGGCTTAAGTTATGTTCATCTTCATTACAGTCGCGAAATATCGAAACAGTTGACGGTCACAACACACCTCAGCATTTGTATTACAATTGTCAAAATGATTGTTACAGATTTATGCTTTGTAAGGCACGAAAATACAATTGTATTTGTCATGTACTGTTATTCACTGTAGTTACGTAATTATATTGTGTTATATAGGCCTAATACTGTTTTTATTCGTACAGTAACACACTGTACAGTAAATAAGTCAACAGTTTTTTATTAACACCATGCATTTCGAAGCAGTAAAGATAACGACTTAAATGTTGGTTAAATAAATAACTAGCTCAATTTATACAAATAACACTTAATTCATATGCAAACTGAACGCAATGAGCAATCCAGTAAATTTATACAGATCAGTGGGTCTGACTGAAAAAAAAAAAATTACAATGCTTTTGCGTTCTCTCGCATTTCCTAGAGAAACTTCGTGTTCACTCACATGTCTATTTAGGGGCTCCATAATGTTGAATTCATTGCAAGGGAAACTTTAGGACTCATCCCTCTCTCCAAACCGCCAGAAACATTCTTCAAAAAAAGGGACCTTTTATATTGGCTTCCTTAGTCAATTTTTAGGCCTGATTGTAAGTGTTTAAAAGTGCAGCAAAACGGGTCTCTGTAAGATTTCAAGATCAGTGCTTTTCAGTTGGTGGGTCGCCATTGTTACTTTTGTACAATAAAAAAATACAGGGTTGTGTGTGCAAAACAACTGATCTAGTTTCAAGACCGTTTTCTCGAGTCATGAGTTACTTGATGTCTCACAAGATTTGACAACAGCATGCTCTATTCTGTCTCCAGATGTTGGCCAACAAAATAACAATTGATGTATTTCTCAGTCTAGTCTAAGGCTGCCTTGTCTTTGATCTGCAGGTTTTGTAGATCTGACCTGGAGTTGAAAGTTACAGACTTTGAAACATGAGATGGGCCACAGATTTAGGGTGAAGTAGTGTCTGATTCAACCCGAGAAACCTACAATCACCCGGGGATGACCCCTTTACACTGCGAATGAACCCTGGTGCCGCCCCAAAGAAGAAGAAGAAAAAAAAAAAAAATCATCTACTCTGCAAACGCTTCAGCAGTGCTCTGTTACAGAGCCGCTGTCAAAGCCAGAAGAAAAATTGAAGTCTCTTTATTTGCAGACTGTGAAATTGGCTATATAGGGGAAAAACATTTTGCTCATTTTCAGCGGAGCACTTTGCAGCCCATTTCCACTGCATCTTCTGTAAACATATGTATTTATTCACCTTCCCCCAGCCCCACATTTCAATAAGATGTACGGCAGCGGGTCTTTAATTCGCCGTCAGACGTGTTGATAATAGGTCCCATTTATCAAACACAACTTTTGGCCAGATTTGGGAGGCTAGCTTGGAGGGAAGGAGGGAAAGACAGATGGAACAGGGAGAAGAATGAAACTGTATGAGTGTGTGCAGAAGCGCTGTAAAGCGCAAATAGATCTCGGGGAACGGAAGCATGAAAGGCACATGAAAACATCAGTTTGTAATCTCACTCCTGAAAGAGTTGGACATCTTCAAAGGGACCCAATGAGATGTAAGGCAAGTTCAGGGATTTACTCTGGTAGTTTTGCTGGGATTCGGCCCCAGGAGACAGGGGGGCCTCTGGACCATATGTACAGCACATGGCCGGTTGCATCTTCCCAGCTGTGGCCATTTTTACTTTTCATTCAAATACCGAATGACTCATGTCAGGTCTTTATTTCGAGTTCTGTAGTTATACATGTAGTTTAAATACAGTATGTGTAACTTCTTACCTTGTACAGCTGAGTTCTCCTGCTGGTTGCCATTATGTTCAGACTTCACCTCTGGTATCACTGCCTCTAAAACCAAATAATTCACACAATTAGAGCTCCTGCTACACGTACTTTATCAGTAAAACATGCCATTGTCTCAGATAAATATATTTACATTTTCATTTTTGATGGAGTTGCACCATCTGACATTTTACAACCTGATAAGATTTATTTAGATAGAAATATTTTCGGTTTTATTTTTTTCTGCATGTTTCTGTACATTGGTTGTACCACATGACTTTGATTTGGTGTTCAAAATTTCAAATATTTATAAGCTTCACAGCTATTTTTTACTAAGATTTTTTTTTTTTATCTTTACTTTATGCTCCCCAATAATATAAACATGAATTCTGAAATTTGTAAAGCACCTATTTATATATTTAAAAGTGGGGCATCATGTCATTGGACTTAAAGTAAACATGAAAAAAAGCATTGGCGACCCATTTTGATTCTGTAATATTAATTCAATTCAATTCAAATTTATTTGTATAGCGCTTTTCACAATACATATTGTTTCAAAGCAGCTTTACAGAAAGTGCATTTCAGAAATGTACATAGAGAAATACAGTTAGTTAATCATGTATTGATTTAGGGCATAAACATCGCCCGCGTCGAGTCGTCTCAACTGTAGTATAAAATGTAAGTATTATGTGAATGCCTGGCTGAAGAGATGCGTCTTTAATCTAGTTTTAAACTGGGACATATTATCAATATTATATATTGAGTTAAACCTGATATTCAGCAAGAACAAAATGTAGGTTGATTTTATCCATTAGGAATTAATTAGATGGTGAAAGAAGAGGTGGAAAAAGTTAAATATTAAAAATGCAATACTATTCAAGTTTTGGGTGAAACAAATTATACTTTTATTCAGCAAAGTCGTATTAAATTGATCAAAATTGACAGTAAACACATTTAAAATGTTAAAAAATATTTCTTTTAAACCATTTCAGGGTTTCTACAAAACAATATTAAGCAGCACAACTGTTTTCAACATTGATAATAATAAGAAATGTTTCTTGAGCATCAAATCAGCATATTATAATGATTTCTGAAGGATCATGTGACACTGAAGACTGGAGTAATGATGCTGAAAATTCAGCTTTGATCACAGGAATAAATTCATTTAAATTTCAAAGAGAATTCAACATTTAAATAAAGTTATTTTAGATTGTATTAATATTTCACAATATTACTATTTTTACTGTATTTTTTTGATCAAATAAATGCAGCCTTGGTGAGCATGGACTTTTTTTAAAACCTTACCAAGCCCTAACCTTTGAATGGTAGTGTGTATTAGTAAATATATTAAAGTAAATAGATTTTATTTCATGTTGTCTACCTAGTTCAGTTTAGTTGAACTGCATTTGGAAATAATCTCCACAACAAAGGCAGCGTCGCACGGATAAACAAACGAGGAAGTAGCGTTATCTGAGGAGAGATGTGACGTAACAGCAGACGTACACAATAGGATCTTTTTCTAGCATTGCCCGCAGATGAAAGGCAAAAACAAAAGGCATTTCTCCTAATGAATTCCTGTCTAATCAGCCTTGGCCTAATAATTGCCCCAGCACTCAAGAAAATACTTGCAGATGTCTTGAAAATGTTTTTTTTTTTTTTTTGATTCAAATTCTGCTTCTGTTAAGATATTCACAATTAAACAAGTGTAATCAAAACAACAGTAAGCGATTAGGAAAATGGTTTGGCCTCGATAAATGCGCGCATTTAAAGCGTTTATGATAAACATCAGACTCCATTTCCTCAGCTGAGATTATGACGCTAATGCATCGCTAATAGTTATGACTGAGACGGAAATACCAATATCAGCACCAATTAACAAAATATGAGAAAAAACATAAGGTTGAATGAAATATTGATGGACAAACAGATAAAAAAAACTAAATAGCCAGATCTTTAAAGATAGTGTGAGAGAGTATCACAGGATAGACTGTAAAGAGGCCTATGTCTGTGTCTGTTACACCATGTCCAAACAAGGTGTGACACGAGTTTCCAGTGTTAAGTCAATATTCTGTTGTCAATGAAAGCAACATAATCACAGCCAAATATAACACGTGATTTTTTTACCCCCTTTTTCAGTGATTCTGGAAGTATTCATTCATTTCTCCATACATATTTAAAAATATATATATATATATATATATATACCCAAGAACTCTTATAAGCCTTAAACCAAACCAATATGAAAACCAGAAAATATGAAAAAGAGAATGGTAGAAAACAGGGCTAGACATTAACTTTGATGCTCACCACCAGCCACTAAGACTAGTGGTTTTCCAAGTTACTAGCCACTCAGCATTTTCACTGTCCACGATTTTGACATTAATACCATGAGAAGAAACTGCCATAAAGATATTTTTTATATAATCTCATAATTTGGCAGCAGGTGTATTAGGCTGCTGTCACTTTAAGACCTGACGCACGGAACCATTATACTGTTACACATGCGTTTTCTTTCTCAACTGTTTACGTTCAATTAAAACATAACTGACTGTGTTTACATGAATACTCGCCAAGTGTAGACATTTATGCGCAATAAGCAGCGAAAAAGAACTCAATTTAGTACTGACAGGAGGCTTTATGTGCGTGCACTTTGGGTGTGAGCACAAAATCTGCGGGAATGAGTAAAATTATGCGCAACGTGCAATCCCACACCGCAATTCAAGCCCTGTAACAGAAACAATATTCATCCAGAGCAAATGAAAGAAGTGAGTGAGGGGAGGCGGATTTGTGTGTAACTCGCTGTCGGAGAGAAGAGAGATGAGAAAGTGCAGCTGGTATCGTGTATCTGTTCTGCGGAAAATGAGTAATGGAAGCATTTCAGATATTTCGGTATCGATATGTATAGAAAAATCTATATTTTTGACAACATTACATTGCACTTAGTTTATTATTTCAGATGCCTTTTTAAAAGACCGCAATTAAAAAATGTGTATATTTTATATATAACATTCAACCTGCCAAAGTGGCTAGTAGGAGTGACTGCGTTACACGCCACTGCTGAAATCCACATGCATTTGGTGGGGTGGTGGGTGTTAATGTCAAGCCCTGGTAGAAAACCTAAATTCTTATATGTGGGATGGCTACTCAATCCATAAAGCATTGATAACTAAACTAAATCACAAACAACTCTACCATATAGTCCACTGAATGAAAGTCATTCATTAAAAACATATTATTTTTAAACTATGTAAATTATATAAGTGTAGGGAAACTGTCTCAAATTGACATTTGCAATGCTTCATGGGAGTGGGCGGCCACTGCTGAGCTCTTTTGGCATGGTTTTCATCCATGATAACAGTGACTTCTTTGATTGGTGGATCTTTCTTTCAAGGTTATGTGTAGTATGTTTGTTTGTTTTTTTACCTGGACAATTAAATACCGTCCAATATTCCAACAATATTCGTAATTTAATGTTATATTGTAATGTTAAAACCAAACAAGTGTTATAGCAAATATCATTGATTAACAATCTTTGAGATCATGGTAGAAAAAATTTAGACTTTTAGTTAAGGAATGTTTTTAACCTGTTGATCTCATAACTATATGGAGCTGGATTTTGGACCAATGAGATTTCACTGTGGGCTTGTCATTTATTGTCAAATCAAAAAGCAGAAGCCCACCGTTGAGACTCATGCGGAGACTCTCAGGAGATGTGGCCTGTTTGAGAGCCTGTTCCACCTGCTCTCTCCTCTTGGACTCAAACTCCAGAGCTTCCTGCAGTTTCCTCTTTGCCTTCTTTTCCTTCTTCAGACGCTTCTGAATAGTGGCTGAGGGAGACAAGAAAGAGGTTTGAACAAACATTCAAACGTAAAACACTTCGCTCGTTCAGCATGGTGTCTGAAAACACACGGAGACGCCAGCGCAGACTCGCATTCACACATTAGAGACTTGAAAGTGCTCATTAGCACTAGCAAAACAAAAACATATGGTGCGCTACATGCAACAGCTTCCAGAAAGGATATGTAAAATTTGCAAGGTTTTTAGATGTTCAAAGTAATAAACTAATGGAAATATGGCCTAGTTAGTGGTGTTTGCTAGGGCATCACTAATAGTATTACTCGTATTCACTAACCCTACACTCTTAAAAAATAGTTTTTTTTTCATAGCGATGCAATAGAACAACCATTTTTGGTTCACCAAAGAACCTTTCAGTTCTTAAAGGGATAGTTCCCCCAAAAATGAAAATTCTGTCATTAATTACTCACCCTTTTTTGTTTTACGATCTATTTATGAACTTTTTGAAGTGAGAAAGTGTCAGTTTCGTAGCTGTCAATGGAGGGACAGAAAGCTCTCAGATTTCATCAAAAAGATCTTCATTTGTGTTCCGAAGATGAATGAAAGTCTTACGGCTTTGGAACGACATGAGGGTGAGTAATTAATGACAGAATTCCCTTAAAAAAAAAAAAAAAATTGTCTTGGTGTGAATAACATTTTAATAATCTGAAGAACTGGGTTTCAAGGTTCTTCATGGAACCATTGATGCCAATAGTGAGTCTAAGTACGAGTAAACTTACAAGCACTACTAATAAAATAACAAGTTTAACCTACCAATTCACAACACAACAGCTGTACAAACACCTAACGCCAACACATGTTCACACAGCACAATGTTTTCACACAACACAATCTCTGAATATGTGCAAACATAATCAACTCTGTGTATATGTGGATTCACAGCAATTAACAGCCTTTTGAAACACTCAGACTCTGGCAGAAGACCTTTAAACAAGCTCCCGGCATGTTCGCTCGCTTACAGCGTTAAATGTATGTCCCTTCTTCCTCGCACCTCTAATTACTTGCCTTTGATTGGCCAAATCATCCACCATATAACAGTGCGCATTAAAATAACATGGAATGCTGTAACAGCCATGGCTAATAAATTATTGAGGTGTTTGTACATATTGTCAGAGTTGTTATCCAGCTGAATAATTGGCTTAATTTCTTGGCGCAAACGACAGGAGTTGAATTGGCAGTAAATCCACTAGTGACACGGTTTAGTTGCGATGTAAGGAGAGAATTGGCGGCACACAGTCTGAGTGTTCGCCATGCGTTAATGTGTTTACTTATGAAAATTATGATGATGATCGTAAGACCAATGCATTTCCATGACTTTTTTCAGTCATTAGTGAATACAGGATAAGACTTCATTTCCTAAAATAATTTTAAAGATGATTTTACGCACTATTATTAATGAATACACACATAATTAATTAATTAATTAATACCATTTAATTACTATAAATATTTATTAGAATTACATAATTTTATAAATATTTATTTATAAATAAGATATTTATTTAAAATAAGTCATATAATTACTATAGAAACTTGCATTAATTTTTCATTCTTTTTTTTTTTTTTTTACGATTTCTATGACTGTGGGAACTCTGGACCTAAAATATAACTATTTATTAAAGGGTTAGTTCACACAAAAATGAAAATTATGTCATTAATGACTCACCCTCATGTCGTTCCAAGCCCGTAAGACCTCCGTTCATCTTCGGAACACAGTTTAAGATATTTTAGATTTAGTCCGAGAGCTTTCTGTCCGGGTCTGTTGTCAATCCGCGTTCACGACTCCGCAGTGACGCTTATCTGGTGCGCCCGAGCTTCGTTTACAGTCTGAGGGAGACGCACGCTGTATTCAAGCTATTCTACATTGTTTGTATTTTGGTATTGCTATATTTTTTAAAATGGTGCGCAAGTGTGCAGGTCAAGCAGCGTCTTACGTCAGCAGGGTCACTGTGGAGTCGTGATCGCGGATTGACAACAGACCCGGAAGAGAATACAATGCTGAATAAAGTTGTAGTTTTTGTTATTTTTGGACCAAAATGTATTTTCGATGCTTCAAAAAATTCTAACTAACCCACTGATGTCACATGGACTACTTTGATGATGTCTGTATTACCTTTCTGGACTTGGACAGTATACCGTACATACATTTTCAATGGAGGGACAGAAAGCTCTCGGACTAAAGCTAAAATATCTTAAACTGTGTTCCGAAGATGAACGGAGGTCTTACGGGCTTGGAACGACATGAGGGTGAGTCATTAATTACATAATTTTCATTTTTGGGTGAACTAACCCTTTTAGTAGAATATAGTGTAAAAAAAGAAGGCGCAAGAAAATGCTTTCTACTTCAAAATGTCAAAATCGTCTCCTCTTTGTAATTAATTTAGTGAAAATTGTTACACCAAATTTATTTCAGCATATGACGATGATAGTTAAATTATGAAGCAGCCTAACGTCCTCCAGTTTAATCAGGTGTGTGTACGTACCTCGGCTGTGCAGTTCAGAGGTGAGCTGTCTCTCCAGACTCTCTCTCATCTCTCTTTCTCTGTACAGCTCCATCTTTAACTCCTTGCGTTCCTGTTGCACGTGTTTCTCCTGCACACGGGCATTATCCACAGCCACCTTCAGAAGCCCCTGAGCCGCCAACAGAACACAAGACATAGTCGATTTTAATACACAGATAAACATTCACAGTTACCTTAAGCAACATGCATATACTGTATATACTTTAAAGCAGTGGTTCTCAACCAGGGGGCCGGGGCCCATTAGGGGTCCTTAGCAAACTTCCAAAGGGGTTGCAGGATAACTTTATTGTAACAAAACTTACAATCAAGATGTAAACTGAAATCATATTTCTTTTTTCCCTCCTTAATGTTGGTTTTACTGAAGAACATATTGTTTTATTAAACTTCTGGAATCACAAAATGAATTGTGGTCAATCAATCTACCCATATTGACTCTCCCAGTATTTGTTAATCAGATTTTATACACATCCATTAGCTTTTGAAGCTATACAAAGGATTTGTGTGAGGAACACACTGAACTTTAAATCATTCACTGGCAATCTTGTCAGACGTGGTTCAGTATGAACTGACTTAAATTTGGACTAAATAATTCCTTACAAACATACGCAAACAAAACACACATTGGATGTACCTGGATGTTAGTGAGCAATGTCTCCACTGAAGAGAGGCCATCTGCAAACAGGAAGGGGGCGGGGAAGCCTGGAGGAAGAGTCTGAGTGCCCAGAGGAAGCTTCTCGAACCCTGGCTTCTGCATGGGCAAAGCTAACTGAGCCTCATCTGGCAAAACACAGAACATAAATATATGTTGTGAATAGTCACACCAGTGATTTTATGACTGTCGACATTAACATGTTAACACATGTACCCAATTAAATTGTATATTTTAATGCATGATTAAAGCATTTACAAATTACATTTAATTTATTATTATTCAGTTTGGCATCATAACTGTTTTGCTGAATTTTTTGAGCAGGATGGCTAAAAGATGATATATATATATATATATATACATGTAAACAACAATTATAAATTAATACCCATTTATTTTACATAATATTTACTAAATTAGAAATAAATTAGTTAAAAATGAACCATTCTGAAAAAAAATATTGGAACATGATTTTTTTTTTTAAACCTCTAAAATAGACAGATTTATTTTTTAAACAGCAACTTATTGATTCTGTAATCTTATAGTATTTTTCAATAATAAAGAAATTGTTAAAAGTAAAGGAAGTAAACACTATAACCAACAGTAATCTGGAAAAAGGCAAACGTTATAAAACTTTGTATATCATTTAATTTTTTTACCAATAACATTTTTTTATTAACAATAATTGATATACTGATGTGTACATTTTATCGATATTTATCGGTTGACTACTACACTGTAAAAACTATTTTTTGAAGTTGTAAATAAAACAGACATTTAAGTACGTTTTACAAGAAAACACAATTAATGTTCAAAATTTCACGTTTAATTCAGTGTTACTTGCCATTTCTTTGTGAAGCAATTTCTTAGTGAAAATTGTTTCTACACTGACACACAAAACAAATCAGTTTACTGCAAAACCTATTGCAATGAAATTCATAGATTTTTTTTAAGTAAATTGTAATTTCTGTCACCAAGCAGAATTAAAAAGATTGTTTACGAACAGGTTTCTCAAATATTCCCCCCTCTCTACCATTGGCCGAACACACAGTTCCACCCCCAAACTCACACCAATGGTTGAGTTCTTGCTGTGTTGGTCAGATCCCTTAAACAGAGCAATCTTTTAATGCTGCCACAGTTATAAAATCATCCTACAAATTGCCCACTTTTAGTCTCTGCATAACAACCTGGGATAAAAGAATGCACTTTAATCTCAAAAAATGATACTTCACCTTAAAGTGAGTTACATACAGCATACAAATTTGTTTCAAAGAGGATGAACTGGCTACGATCAAAGCGAGACTGTACACTCAGAACCAGTAAATACGAATATCACTCAGCGGGGAAAATATAAACCGAGTGAGCACTTCGCCGTGTATTTCTGATGAAACAGAAAGCTCTAAACCTCCATATAGTTGTTAATCTCTTATTTTCACACACACAATCCATATTTTACCCACAAGCCCCATAGGCAACCCCTCCCACCCACAGTGCCAGGCCACAAACTATAGCCCCACTGCAGCAGCAATAACAGATAGAACTGGGGCTGAATAAGAAAGAGCGCGAGCAGTCATGATTCACCCCGGCTAATCTGGCCAGGGCCTCTCTCAGCGCACGTTGACACGGCCCGTCCAGGGCTCCCTACGCAAGACAAATAGGACGGCTGGGGTGGGAATTGTGATGACAGTGTATCACGGGTCACATCGATTTCCCTGCCGCACGCTCTCCCGCGCCCCACCAGATAACCCTGCACTGCTTTCTGCCCATTGTTCATACCCCACCTGTCCCACCAGCTATAAATTTTCCCCCTTCCTTACTCGCCACTGCAAAGGGCATTAAAAGAAGAGAGGAGCCGAGAGAAAGAGGGGAAGAATTCGCCCTCCTCCTCCTCTCCTTACAGGTTGACAGTGTGTGATTAAGTTTTTGGTGCCGGCTGAAAGTGGCGAGCAGATGAAGGTCACGCAGATAGAGTGTGAAGAGGAAAGCGTGCGAGAGGAAGAAGGATAGGGTGAGAAAAGGGGTGAGCGGAAGGGGACGCTGGAGAGAGAGGTGTGAGGTGAACTGTGAGATAAAGCTGGAGGTGAAGACCGCAGAAATGTTTAAAAGCGCAAGAGGGTGTGTGTTTATCAGTCACGGCCGTGCATCTGTTCCCTGTGTTCAAGCGCAGACAATGTAGGCTTTAAAGTCAACATGAGAATTTGGATTGTATGTTTCTGGTCTTATTGTGTACAATTCATCACTGCACATTATTCCAAAGAAAAATATGTCTTCATAATCATTCATTTAAACTGAAATGGCTGTAGCTTGTTCAGCTTGTCATGTGAGTCAGTCTTGTTCACAACAAGGAGAGAAAGGAGGTGGATGAATTATTAATGTGTAAACATGTCTGATAAATTAATTGTATATATGATCATTAAAATGACGTAAAGATGTTTTGGAAGCCTGCTTTACCCACTTTGTATCTGTACTTTGTTGGATATACTGTATAGTACATCCTACTTTACCTGCATACATACAAAACACAAAGCGATGTATATCTGCTATATAGCAAATTTCGGCTGATTGTTTATATCATTGCAAAATGTAGCAAATGTAAATTGCACAGCTCTATGTATGCGAATAAAGTTGGATATAATATATATCCAACTTTATATATAGAGTACACTCACATAAAGCGTTATACTGTATTGTAAATCTCAAATGCCTGGTTTTTATTTCGTCACAAAATGTAATTATATTATTGCTCATCCCTTTATATACATGTGCATATGTAAGTAATGTCCAACTTCATCTTCATACATACAGTACACTTGCGTAGAGCGATATATACAATTTAGATTGATTACTTGCATCATTTCAAAATCTAACTATATTATCGCACAGCTCTAATCTGCTAAGTGCGACTACATGGAATGAAGACATCAAGATATTATAAACATTACATCAAAATTTTCTGTAAAGTTGCTTTGATACAATTTGAAAAAACTATTATGAAAAGTGACTTTGCTTTACTTGTCAGTAAAACTTTCAGTATTTTTTAACAAATCTTTTATATTAAAGGTGAACTAAGTAACTTTTTTTACCTTAACTGAACAGCTTCGGAGTCATTGGAATGGTTATATTACTTATTTCGGGTTGAATGGTGGTCGTTTCGCACTCCCCTGGTGCCCGTGAGTGGAAAATACGCACTTGCAACTTTGGGGGAAGGGAAGTCTCGCGTGATATCAGGTCTCGCGATGTAAACAATTGCTTTACGGCCAAAAGAAATCTGCTAAAATGCCGTCATTATTGCGCTCCCTCACGCTGTTCGAACCCGAATGAAGAAGACGTTTTAAAGAATATCCCATCTGCTTTGATGTCGTTGATCTACTAGCCTCTGGTGTCTGAGAATAGCCAACGAGTTTTTACAACAGTGTTGTCAAATATCTATTCCGAAGCTGTGGGGGGAGCTCTAGAGAGAAACCTGCGAGCAAAAAGCGAGAATACAGCGAAGAAATCCCGAAGTTACTGAATGCAGCTTTAATGATTCGGCGACTCATTCATAATTCACAAAAAGACTGACTTGTTGCCACCTACTGGTGTAATGATGTTACTTGCAAAAAACGGGTCACTGAACGAATCAGGAAACAAATCTTGAATTGAATGAAAAGATTTAATCCTACTTTAATCCTCAGTTTGACTGAATAACATGGGCTTTCAATGTTGTTTCGTGAACGAGTTAAAATTCAGCATCAACCTCTTTGTAGTTCTTTTTGGTAAGTAGATGACTGAAATTCAAGCTTAGGGAACTAAAAACTACACATCCCAGGTCAATGCGGCAGTAGAAAGGAGGTTAATGGCAGCAGGCTCTTGAAAGCCCTGCCCTCCTGCTGGCCCCTGCACACCTAATTGCAAGTCCCTTTTAAACGACAGATTTATCTTGCTGCGGCTGCTGATAGTGTTCACTTCAATTCATTTTATTCCATCCAGCAAAGAGGGTGGAAGAGCCCTCGGCCCATGACATTTACAAAGTGCCCCCGTTCTGTCTCCCCTCACTGTAATGTGCACGAGTAATGATACTGTGTGTGTGTGTGAGAGAGTGTGTGTGTGTTAGGCCAAGCACAATGGGATCTGTTTGTTTGTACATTACCTCCAGTATGTTTGCTGGATAAAAATGTCTTTTTGGTTCCCAGCAGAAGACAATACTGAATCATTTTTTGCAAATGTAAATATTTTTAAAAGATGCTAGTAACACAAAAAATACCTGTCCCACCGAACAAAACGCATCCATCCACTCAACCCTACGAAACACCGCCAGGCGAGAGTACAAAGTGAACAAACAGATAAATAAATAAACTAACAAAAAGAAGGGAAGTGCTTTTTTCTTTTAACTGACCACTGCAATCAATAATTCATCTATCAGACCTTTTATTTGCTGTCCACTAAAAATAAAGACAATATGAAGTTTCTGGAAAAAGCTTTCTTACCGGTCAAAAACAAAGAAACTCAAGTACCACCCATGGCCGTCAGAGGAAAAAAAAGAAAAAAAAAGAGGTACAAAAGCTTAGCTTTGAGATTTACACCAATTGGAAAGCTTGATTTAGCTTTCAAATATTTTTTTTCCCAAAGAAAATTATATATTTAATACAATTTATAATAAAATAATATAATTTCTATAATCTATTTATTTAGTGTGTCAATCTTAGTCACCATCCATGTAAAGTGTTCTCGAATGTACTAGAACCTCATCAAATTTGAAAACGCTTTCTCCTCATGTCTCTTCCTCGAACTTTTCTTCTAAAGACGGTTTGAGCTTGACATAATGTCAGCCTTCCCAGAGACGGTGGATTCTGCCCCCCGTTCCATATGGATGAACAGATGCCGGGGACAGGAACGAGAGAAAGAAGGCTCTCTCCCTCAGCGCCTTTAACCCCAGTGTGCTTTTCTTGCCCCCACATATTTGTTAGTTTTTATTTCGTACATGTGTCGGAGGGGGACGTCTCTTGAATATTCAAAGGGATCCAATTAGGGGGTAATTTAGTGCGCATCTACGGCACAGTGTTTTTGTCAGGTACGGGCACATGATCGCACCCGCGCGCACACACTAATATAGGTTTGTTTACACAAAGATTTACATATGAAGATCAAGGCACACAGCTAATCACCATAATTGCCAGAGTAAATGTTAAAAGATGGGCAACAGCTAATTATTTGAGGTTGTTTTGAACTGTGAGGTCCTTTTTAGCACTATATTAATAATGTCATGAGAGAGGAAATTAGTGACAAGTGTATATAATGGTGCATTCGGAGCAAAAAGTTGTAGCTGCTGACTTTACTATTCGCTTTGCCTTGTTTTGATGAAATCAGGTTAGGATGAGGGCTGTTCGGGTGTCTTGTATTTCACCCCTAAATCAAAAACCAAAAATAATAAGCCTTTTAGTACCATTTAAGACTGTGTAGTGAATAGTGATGTTAATTTTAATGGCAATTAAGCACATTTACTCAATTCGTAATACTGTATTTCTTTCCGGATGTTTTAATTTTATTATTATTGATGTAAATCCCACTATTCTCAATGGTGATTAATGTAATTAGGTATAAAATTTAAAGTAATATAAAAGGTAGTTAATCATTTAATATGTAATACAATGATTTTAGTTTACATTTAAATTAACATAAATACTAATGTGATGTATACATACTTTAACATTTGAATAATATATTATTATTATTATTATTATTACTATTTGCATTTTAAGATTTAATTTACATTTTTTCTTTTTAATTTGGAATCATAGCAATAAAAACTAAATAAAAAATCACTACAATGCGTTTTGGAGATAATGTGAGAATACAAAATATCTTAATTGTCCTAAAATGAGCTTCATTATTAGTCAGTCTCATTTTTCGATCACATAAGGTTAAATGAGCACAAAACATTTGTTCTGAACAGTTTGTGCTTCTGGGAAAATGATCGGATGGGAATGGTTAGAAGAGTTTGCATTAGTGATTAAGAGAAATCAGGAAGAAGAAGGAGAACACAGGAGAAATAAAACAAGAGTAAGTTAACAAATATGAGATTTGTTTGGCGAACAAGAGGAGATCAGACCTACTCGCCGAAGCTGATGGCACACAAACTCTGAAGGAGCGTAAGCCCGCTGGAGAAAAAAAGCTTGAGAGAGACAGATCACCCCTCTGCCAGTTAGACATTTATTCCCAACAAGATGGCAGTGTTTGACAGGAGGCACCAGGGGAGCCCTAAAGCATGGGAATCCAAACACCAGGGTGGTATTTATAGCTATGAGACACAGTCCAATCAGACCCAACTCACAGAGGAGTAACACGATGGAAGAAACTCCTAGATGAACAACCTCACCAATTCACAAACATACAGTTACTGGACAGTCAATCCACACGACTACCTGCATTTTACATGGAAATAGGTAACCTAGTGTGCAGTAAAGGTCTGGTCTTTACAATTGTTTGGAGTTTTCTATGAGGGCGAAAAAGTTCCCCATGAAGATTTAGCTATTTTTCAAGTTGTTCATGTGAATTCACAGTGCTGACCAAAATTTTCAACAAAAACTATTCACTGCACACAAGTAACCACCTACAACCCCTAGCAACTGCATAACAATGCATTTAAAACCATTCGCAGCACTCAAGCTTTATGGTGGCCCATGCAACACTGCCATTTTCTTCATAAATACACAAATCTATTTGAAGTTATTAATCAGAAAGATCCTCTGGTTTGTTGACTTGCTATAACAAAAATTCAACAAAGCACAGAAACTTCCTACCACCAAACCGCAAGCTATATTACCGGCACAGTAAATTAAAATGATACAGTGCACGAGTCACTCCCTATCACCTCTTAATTTCGTTCTTCGACTTCAAATAATTCTCAGGGGTTACACTTCCAAAACTTGAGGTCTACAGGGCCCCTGATTCACTAGAGCACAGAATAACAAGCTACATTAAAACCAGGCCCCCAAAAGGAAATGCACAAAGCACTTAATGAGCTCAACCAAAGCAAAGGACCAATGTTCGTTAGTTAACCCCCACGATACATACGTATACACGAAAAAAGATGAAAGCAGGACAATAAAAAGCCCTAGCAGTAATAGGTTGAAGGAGGAAGTGAATGAGGGGGTATTAGTGTATATTACATTTTAACAACCATATGAAGGCTGGACCGCAGAACACGTCTGGGCTGTTCTGGAAGATAGAGGATGGTGGGAATGCAAAATGAAAGAATAGCTAAGTCTAAATGGTGCAATGAGAGCTATAAAAGTGGCACTGCATTGACTTGCTGTATCAGTATAGTAGGAAAACTAACTAGAAATCAACAGTACAGTGACTTGGAGAACTAGAAAGCTAAACTAAATCCACTTTTTCTGTTTTTGGCAATTTCCCACTTTCATTGATGGGTATAAGTAGACCGGAAATGATGTGGGTAAGGGTTAAGGACATAATATAAACTGGACTCAACCCTCTGTTTCCTAAGCAAGCACCACAACTCAATGTGTCAGAGCATATGTCGTGAACCACAAGACTAGGCCATGGCTTTTGAGGATTTTAAGATCCACAAGCACCCACAAATATTCAAACTTTCACCAAGTGTAAAACTCCCTTTAAAACAACGACATAGACTAAAAACAAACAGAACTAATTTGGGCTCGTTCTCGCTTAAGTCAACAGGAGACTACAGGAAAGGGCAATTTAAACGAACAAATACACCTGCAAATAAACAGGAAAGTAAACAAACTAGAAAAGAGGCCAGGCTGCGTTTTCCTGACACTCCAGCCCGGTGCCTAATGAATATGTGTACATGAAATGAGCCTTAATGAGCATTTCCTTCTCCCCCAATTAGCGTGTGAAGAGCAGTAGGTGGAATATTAAATGAGAGGAATACTAGGTCAACACAGCAGCCCTTAACCTGTGCGCAGAAGGAATGGACCTGCGAGATGAACACGTCTCAAGGGACACAAAAAAGAACCCGAGACGCCAGCGAGAAAGTTTTCCTCGTGCAGTCCAATGTTCTTTCATTTTCTTTATTTGGAAATGTGAACTCCTTTGTGACTTCCTCTCTTTTTGCAGCATATTGTGATTTAAAGATCAGAATACAGTTTGAAATACCCATTTAGCCTTTAGTGTATTTGCATGGAGTCTAATCTATATGACAAAACAAACCTTTATACAGATATACAAATAACATTTAAAGTCTTTAAATTCTGGCACCCAAAATATTGACACCTGTTTTCAGGGCGTATACACATTTGCGTGGTAAAATGTTCTCTACAATGAGAACATCCTTTGGGAAGTTCCACCTGGGAAGAACTAGCATTAGCAAGCAGCATTATTAACAGGTAGCAAATTGGATTTTTGCCCTGCATCCAAATATACTGTAAGTAAAAAACAGAACGTGAAAAAAGTAGTATGTCTAAATACATAGTATTCATAAAGCAGTAGGACGAAAAAAGTTACCTACTACTTCCATTGATATTACAAATGTCCGTATTTCATTCATAACATACTTTTTTTTTTAATGGTCACAAAGTTATTATTTAAATGTAGTACCTACTAAACAGTATGTAATTTTGGAATCAGTTAAGGGATGGTCACAATACACTTTTCCTTCCATTGACTTTCATTCATGTGCACGCGAATGCATCAGACTGGAAACGCAAGCTCATGCGAAGACTTTCGCATTTTGCTACGTTCCAAAGTTCAAGTTTGGTTAACTCTGACCTGTGAATTCGCATTACGTGAAGATGTGTGACCAGTAGAAGATCGATACGTCACGGCGTGACCTCTTGGCTGCATTAAAAGAACGCATATTTGCAGTAAAGTCAAGTTAATGGTATATTTTTAATATAAAACTACTTGTTATATGTTAAATTTATGTTAATACAGCATGGAGTGTGACATCATATCACGTCCGTAAAAAATGTTTGTGTCAAAGTCTAGTGAGACGGCGTCTTTGGTTAGCAAGCTAACAATTTAGCCTATAGCTCAGCATAGTGCCAAGTGGTTAAAAAAGCTCATCTGATTCTAATCATCTAAGCTCGGACAAGATTATCAAATTAAGGACAAATTTTTCGTATTTTTATGACGTCGAGTTAAAGGGTTAGTTCACCCAAAAATGATCCCATAGTTTACTCACCCTCAAGCCATGCTAGGTTTATACGGCTTTCTTCTTTCAGCCAAACACAATCGAAGTTATATTAAAAAATATCTTGGATATTCCAAGCTTTATAATGGGAGTGAATAGTAACTGAGATTTTGAAGCCCAAAAAAGCTCATCCATCCATCATAAAAGTAATCCATACGACTCCAGGGGGTTAATAAAGGCCTTCTGAAGCGAAGCGATATGTTTGTGTCAGAAAAATATCCATAATTATGACTTTTGTAAACTGTAATCACTGGCTTCCGGCAACGTCTGTCCGCGCGTTCACGAGAGTGTCAAGTTCCGACGCATGACGTAAGATGTAGGAGTAGTGTAAGCTAAGGTGAGAGTAGACTCCTCTCGCCGTTCAAATAGGGCTCGTTTTAGACGTCTAATTCGTGACCGGTGTTTTGTTTAGCTCTATCCTCTGTGCTTCCGTGATCATCATACCGGGTCACTCTTCCGCCGGAACTCGACTTGCGCATGGAAGCCAGTGATTACGGTTTATAAAGTTATAATAAATATGGATATTTTTGTAACTAAGTCACATCTCTCCGCTTCAGAAGGCCTTTGTTAACCAACCGGAGCCGTATGGATTACTTTTATGATGGATGGATGCACTTTTTTTGGGCTTCAAAATCTCACTCCCATTATAAAGCTTGGAAGAGCCAGGATATTGTTTATATATAACTCCGATTGTGTTTGGCTGAAAGAAGAAAGTCATTTACACCTAGGATGGCTTGAGGGTGAGTAAATTCTGGGATAATTTTCATTTTTGGGTGAACTAACCTTTTAAAACCATGCAGGTCTATACGTTCATCACTTTGTTTTCTCTGTAAACTGATAGTTGGAATTATTTAATTCTGGTTTGTGTATTGTTTTCTTTTATCGGTGCGAGTATCTCTGTCCGCCTTGGGGCAGCTTTCCTTCAGATGTGATAGTGACACCACACAGGAGACTGTGCAAGCCTGAGAGACAAAACCTGTTCCAACTCTTCCCTCAGAACCAGAGCAGAACACAAGCACCTGTCCTCACCCTTCTCCTCCTCTCTGCCTTCGTGTGTGTGTGTGTGTGTGAGAGAGAGAGAGAGGAGATAGAGCGCACATCATTTATCACTTGTGTTCTCGTCCAAAAATGTCGCTTTTGTGGGGTGACTTTCAACCGTGCTAACCTTGCCCCAAATTGCTAACTGTTTACTTTTTCTTTTCCAACATGTCATTGATTTTCCTCACCTAATATCTGTTCCTCATCGTTAACGCAAAGAGAAACACCGTGCGCCGTGAGGAGACCCTCTAACCCTCCAGCCGGAGAGCTCTCGAGGGCCGCTGGGGCCCCGCAAAGGGTCTTGGTTTAATTAAACCATCACAAACGCGCTTAGAACAGCAATCAACCTAATGATCAAAAAGGGTCTTCAAAGCCCATGGATGGTCCCCTTTGCACATATCTGAAGGAGGGGCTCGTGAATAAACAAACAAAAATGAAGATTAAAATACAAGGCTCGAAAAGCCAAGCGCATGCTGTTTGAGGACAGATCCCTGACTTGGAATGAAGTAAAGCAATCCTTTCGGTTTCCTTTTACGTTTGTTGTGACTTATTTACCAGCACGCTTATCTCAAAGGGCGAAACAATGGCGCACATTTCTATCAGAAATCATTACAGGCCATTTCAAATCATTTCCGCGCAGCTAATTTCATAATAGCGGAGGGAAACATTGATTGTAACCAGATGCTACATATCTACTCTGTGGAAAACTGGACAGAGCAATTACGCAGCACAAGTTTAGGCCTACCCATGCTCCCTCTCGCACACACAAATGTACACTAAGTGCTTCTACAGCCAAAGTGCTTCACATCAGCTTAAGCCAAATACATTAGCACATTATCATACAACACATATAGACTCTGGACTAGATTTTAAGTGTACAATTAAGTGATTTCTGAGAAACAAAAATCAACGAAAAACACGGTGGCACCTGCATAGCATGTTGTCAGGTCTATGTTATGCATATTGAACATTTGTCAAATTATATCAGACATCTATATTTCTTTATTTCTTATAGGACCTATGTTTCATCCTAATCAAGGTGTAAATGAAATGATCCTAGTGCTGTGGCTATTTTTTAAGTCAACATGAATGAAACTTTCCTGGGTTAATCTTAGTTTGAACTATTTAACTCCTCCAACAACCTGAGATTACTTTTCACCAATTTTCATCTTTTATTTCATCTTTTATCATCTACTTTTCATCAATTATTGATGGACAAAATCAAGCCCTGCCCTGCATTTCTCATTATACTTTGAAATATTTCTGGGAAGTTCATACTTGCCTGTTAGGAAGTCGTAATTCACGACATGTGTTGCATTCAAATCACTATTGTTGTAGCAATTACATTTAACAAATTGAATTCAATACAGATTCATTGCAACCGTCATGTTTTCCGTCTGACACAACTCAAAATCTCAGTGCTCAAAGAATTCCCCAGAATTCCAAAGATTTTCCTACTCGTAATTACAACTTTGTGGTGCCGTTTATGGTGTTCGACTCATAAATTTGAACTTTTTGACTTGAATGCTCCATTAATCACATTAAAATGGGCTGTAAATATGATTGATTTCAATGTTTGCTTAGCACATTAGCATTAATACCATGTCAATAATACAATTTCCTGTTTATACTGGACAGATCCCATCCAACATTTACAGTTTATGGTTCTGTGTCCACTCCAAATAAAGGTGTAATTGTATGCTTATGTGGCTCTAAATTGTCCTCCTAAACAAACAATATGTTAAAATTAGCCTCTCAGCTCTTGAAAACACCTATACATGTACAGTATGTAAACTTGGTCGCTTGGTTTTCACTCATAAATGTTGTTCAATGGTTTGGGATTCAATTAACAAAAATAATAGGCCATCTACAGATAAAACAGTGTTATTGATGTGTGTAAAAGTGTAGTGTTTACTATTTAACAAGAATAAATCATTCTTACATGCACTGCATGGCTTCGTTACACTTTTTTTTTAAAAGGCCTGTTTCAGTGGCCTGATTGTAAGATTAATGTTAGTGTGTGCTAAATGGTTTGCATATGAACCAAAACCACACATAATATCAGAATTTCCTTCTGCTCTTTAATGGAAGAAATGAGAGACCCTGCCTGCAGTGAGAGCAGCTCCTGTTGGCATTCAACCAGCCCTGAGTGAAAGAGAGGAAGAGAGGTAAAGAGAACGAGTGATTTATGGAGAGCTGGAGAGGGGGTTCACTCACTAAAGTCCCATTGAAACACAGTGCTCCTGGCCCCGGGCTTCACCATTCATCACCACGTACCACCCCGTCACTTTGTTTATCATCACCGACACACACACACAGAGGCCAAACAGTGCTTAAAATTCAATGGCCCTTTCGTGAAGATTCGGGAAAATTGGCCCTGAGTAATCTACGTTTGTGAGACTCTGATCTTTTTAACTTTAGATTCGTAGATTTGTGGTTGAGGTGCAGTCACGTTTCCCATTGTTCAGTGAATTTTCATTGGCAAAATCCAGTCATTTCAATAGGAATCCATGCAATCGTGAATTACGTTTGAGGGCAAGAGATTTCCCCATCGGGATCAAGTTGGTCAGGCGAATGTGCCATGTTGACCAACAGAAAATGGTTTGAAAATGACTTTGTGAGCTGTGCTTCATACATCACTACACTTTTGACAATGGATATTACCAAAATGACATTTAAATTTTAGGGATTAAACTTCAGCGTATATAAATTCCACACCATGTGTGCTACAAATATAAAGTATACCTCAAATTAAGCTGCTTTTTGAGTACACAAGTGATAATACTTTTCTGAGAGATTAGACTTATGATTATAACCTGTCAGGCAAAAAAGTCCCATAGACCATGTAGGGGCCAGAATATCAGAGACTTATGCTGCATCCAAAAAGTCATACTTCCCTACTATATAGCATGCGAAAAACAGTATGTGACGAGTAGTATGTCCGTATACTCATAAAAGTGCCCGGATCACCTACTACTTCCGGCGAGATTCTTAAGTGTGCATATGATGGACACTTTATTATCCCATGAGGCCACGGGAGAGGATTTGTGAATGGCAGTGAAGCGACGCAACTGACGCTGGTAGGTCACATGATAATGACAACATGGCAAATATAGTACGTCCGTTATATTCATACTGCACATATTCATACTATATAGAACGTACTTTTTCAGCAGTCGTGAAGTAATTACTTATTCAAAATAAGTACTTACTCGAGAGTATGCGGTTTCGGACGCAGCCATGGGGATGGCTTTTTTGAATTAGGCCAATAAGCAACATCCTAGCAGCTGCACAGCAACATCCTGGCAACCACCCAGAACACCCTAGTATTGTGGTGGCAAGTCTTGCAAACAGCATTCACATTTTCAGCAGAAAATATAAAAATCTACTCTTCTGATGAGATTTTAAAATCTGTCACAGGTCATATAAGGGGTTTTAATACATAAAACATTAAACATGCAAAAACAAAGATAAATAGGTTAAAAAAAACTTGGAGAAAGAGGATATGAAGTAAAGGGGGGATGAATTACTGAAGGTCAATAAATAGACACACACTAACATGAACAGAAGAGAATTCATAACAGCATGTAACACGCTTGGACAGCACATCGCAGAAGTAAACTAGAGCAGACATATTTGATATAATCATGGCCAATCTTTACTAAGTCAATCCTCTCAGGTGTTCAAGAGAGACCCGCTGCTGTGTGTGTAGGTTAAAATGGTAGTGCAGAAGTCTATTGATACGTGTTTGAAGATATAAAGTCTGTGTGACGGTGAGTTTGGAATCGGCTGGAATGATCAGGAGAGATATTGAGTATTAAAGATAAAAAAAGAAAGTTTCCAGACACATTAATAAAATATGGTCGGAGGCCAGGTGCACACTGAATCTCTTTAAGAGAGCCTCAGGGCATCTTTGCATTGTCTCCTCCCAGCAGCCCTGTGTGTGTGATGTGCGTTAGGGGCCGCCACCTGCTGTACCAACACACACTCGCGCACAAGTTACGCTCCAGAAACGGTGCCCACACACACCACGACATCTGAGATTCTCACACACACACCTCTATATCTTTGTGTCATAGAAAAATAAATAAAAACATTTTCTTATAATGATAAATGATGCACTTAGCTGCTCTAACAGCTCTCTTGCACTCATCTACACACACAGGCCATAAATATGAACTTCATACATGTTCAGTTAAGCTCCTAATTAAGTCATTAATTAAAAGAGAAGTGTTGTGACGCTAATATACTGCCAGTCTAAACCAACGGGTGTAAATTTAACTAACGAGCATCGGTCCGCATTAAAATGTTGCGCGTGGTGTCAATACACTCGGCAGCGTTAAACTGACATCATCTAGGAGTCAGCTGCAATTTACTACATTGTTCCTGAGACGGTGTTTAAAACTTGATCTACATCTCACATGTGAGTGGTGTGTTTTCCACATGGGCTTTTGTATTGTTACTACAATACATTCACTAATAACTGCATGGATTATTTGGAAGTGGATTTACTTGTGGATTGTAGCTAACAAAAATGATCATGAGCGTTGTAATGTTTGAAGTGGATGTCATAATAAATGTCAGTAGACCGGGAAGATTTTAAAACGAGAGGTTCATTCATAAATCCGTAAGATCTTACCGTCATGCTGTGGAAATACAAACCGGAAGACAGAACGCAACGAAAAGGGGCGGGGCTGCATAAGGTCTATACATGTTATACATGTATTTTCTATATATAAAATTTCATCTTAACACATTTATAAGGCCACCCAGAGTGATTGTTTATACATGTGGTTTTAGTTGTTAATTTTTCCCCCCGAAAATTTAGAATACATTTTAGTACCAAAGTTATTGATGAAGTTATTCAACTCACAGAATTTGTATTGGGTTCAAGTTTTCCACACAAATATATCGTGTTGACAAACAGAAAGTTGATTGGTTTGAAAGTGACTCCTGTGTAAGTGGTGCACTATTTTCCCACAAAGATTTTGTTGCACTTTTACACAATGTCTACGCTGCAAGTGGGTGTTTTAGTGTGATACAGTGAGGAACTAACCTTTCTCTTTAAGGATTTTCTTCATATTGATGCCGGAGTCTCGTTCTTGCAGTTCTCCGTCGGTCTGGTTCAAAACTGCACACATAAAGAGAAAACCTGTTTAAAAAGATTCCTCAAGGTTGTCCCCAGAAGTCATGCAATTCTAACAAAACATCCCATTGAGAGCATGTGAGAACACTCACATTTTTTTTCTATGGGTAGGTTAGTCTGTAGTCATTATTATTATCTTTATAAAAAACATTGTCTATGGATTGTCCGCATTGAAACTAATTGTGCTTGTGTGTCTGTACTGACCCAGGCGTTCGAGACTCTGTGTGTGTGGGTTTGGTGAGCTGGACACACTACTGCTGGGGTGGGAAGAGGGCTGTGATCCGGGACGAGGGGCTTCCTCCAGAGACGGAGCAGGAGACGGACTGTCCTGTACACACTCCTGAAACACACACAAACAGATTCAGTTCACGTATTCTTTACAAAGGACTCAAACAGGCCTGCCACTTTTAACTGAACAAAATGAAATAAATAAATATATATTAACAAAATATTAACAAAAACTATAATAGTACATTATACTAAAATTATTTCCATCAACAATATCTGATTTTCCCACAGAAAAAAAAAAAAACACAAATTAAATATCTTTGACATCTCAACTGTTTCTTCTAAACAGCAATGAGGTAACATGGAGACTTTCCCTTGTCTCCTGCTTGTCGATTTTTCTCCAGAGGATAATACCCCGTGTTTGCCTTTCAGAGATCTCAACAATATCTCATATTTTTAAAAGATATTATCTACATTGTCTCATTCGTTTCTATAGCTCTTTACTCTTACTTTACGTCACCGATTGCCTCATTTTTGTCTTTTATTTTCCCAAAAGAATTTTAGGGAAAACATCTGGGACAGAGTTGATTCTTAAATGAAACATAACTGGGAAGTCAATTCTTCTAGAGGAATGAAAGATCAACCAACATTTTCTTTTATCATAGTAAAAACACATTCTGTTGTGGTACCCAGACAGAAGCTATTGCTATTTAGTGTGTGGCAGTGAATATCTATGTAAAAGTGTGCATGCGTGTGTGTGTGTGTGTGTGTACTGTACGCCTCAGGCCATTTCTGCATCTCAGAGAAACACACAAGTGTCCTCCTCCAACTGTAAATTGACTCACACTCTCCTCTCAGGGGGAACATGGCAGTAAGATAACAGATAGTGTTTGTCTTAAAAGCCTGCATCTAATATTCCCTAACACACGCTCCGCACGGACCCAACAGAACATTTATTCTCTTATTCCTCCTCGGAGTATTTGGAATCAAACTCTCTCTTGTAGAAATTAAGACGGTTTGGTATACAGCTCTGTCCCAGGTGTTAAATGGCTCATAGAGCGAGACAGACTCGTATCTAACGTGTCACTGGAGCAAGACACCAATCCGATGGGATCTGCAGCTGATGTGAAAATGAGCTGACTCTAGCTGAGAGCCCTAATGAATGACTTTTCTGCGTTCGACCACTGAAGTCTCAACTTCGTGTCTTGTGCGTGTTACCTTGATGACGGACGCTCCTGCTCTGGACAGGGGGCTGTGCATCTGAGCAGCTGCGGCCATGTTGGCGATGGTGTTCAGGTGGTTCATCTGGTTCATCGCCATGGCAACGGAGGCAGGCGGCAGACTGACGGGCAGCAGGGGGTGGGGCATCATCATAAACGGCAGGTCCAGCCCTGAGAGAGGACGACAGAGAGAGATAGCAATCACTTTGGTTTATCTCGCTTTATATTTAAAGGCAAAACTAAGACAATGATATTAAAACACCAAATACAGTATACACACCTTAGTCTATCCTGATGTCATATAGAAACTCATTTGCACAAGTCTTAAAGTTACGGTAGTCTGTTTAATGCTTAAGGTCATGAGACATTTTTATTATAACTTTAAAAATGTAAATTTTTTATTCTAAGATTCTTTGATGAATAGTACTAGTAATTTGTTCACATATGTTTGTTTTTCTTCTTTTGAGAGGTGAGACAGGCCTAAAATGCAGAAACCTGCAATACAGGAAAACTATGAATACTTTTTAAAGGCCATGTTAAAATACTCTATTTGACCAGGGTGACACGGCGACACTGGCTCAACCACTGGCGTAAGCTTGGGGCAGGACTATCAGTTTGTCTGACCAATGTTAGATGGGGGTGTTCAGGAAATATTCCTGTTCTTACTGGCCATGATTCATCGGCAGATTGATTTGTCAGTGCTGACCGATTAATCAATGCAGATTTGTCATGCTAAAGAAAATGTATCATCACTTTTTAATTGTAAAATGTTTCCTTTCTGTTTTTGAACTGACTTCTCTTTTATGGTAATGTAACCAAGCCGATAATACCATAGCCAAAATTATCGTAGCTCACGTTTCATAATCCAATCAAACCCTAGTGGATAGAATAAAGCTCAATGTTTCCCTCAGTTTCACTCAAAGTACATCACTTTAAAGAAGTCAAATGTACTTCAAATACTGTTCATGTTGTCATTAAACAAAAAAAAACGTGGTATAAGAAACCATGAAAATGATTTGATAGTCATGAATACACTATCCACCTTATTTTTAACATAAGAGCGAACCAAAAGAATAAACCACTGAACCAAAGAACGATAACAAACACGACGTGTGGCTCAATCGGACCGAGAGGAATCAATGCACCTGGAGCTGGCGTGAATGAGTGGATGTGATGAATGAATGACTCACGGTTAGCCAGGAGATGACTCTGCTGTAGGGAAGAGAGATGAGACCCTGACAAGCCGTGCTGAGCGGAGAGGCCGATGTGAGCCAGACCGTGCTGGGCTCCGGAGGGGGGGGACTGGAGTTTCTCTTTATCCCAGGACGACTCACTGCCGCCTGGAGACAGAGAGGGAGGGTTGAGTGAGAGTCTGGATCCCTATACAGAGCCAGGACTCCAGGTGTAATCACAGAGACAAGACTGGAGAATACGGATAAAAACCATTTCCCTTGCTCTTTTGAAATAAAATGTTGGATTTGCACTATGCAAAAATATTATAAGAGCTCAAACACCCTAGTCCAACCTGGTGTAATATAAAAACTCATTTGCATATAATCTCATTTGCTTATGCTCTCTTTGTTGGGCAGTTGTGGCCTAACGGTTAGAGAGTTGGAATTGTAACCTGAAGGTCGTGTAACCCGAAGGATTCCCGTGCCCTTGAGCAAGGCACCTAACCCACAAATTTCTCCCTGGGCGCGACTGCTCCGGGTGTGTGTGTGTGTGTGTGTGTGTTCACTACTCACTGCTACAAATGTGTGTGTGCACTACTTGGATGGGTTAAATGCAGAGGACAAATCCCAATGGTGTGGTGTGGGTTACCATACTTGGCCTTCACATCACTTCACTCACTTATTTTTAAAAAGGAAGGTTCCAAAAGGGAATTTTTGCAGCGATGCCATAAGAAGAACCACCTTTCCGTGATCAGTTTTCTTAGAGTGAAGAACATTTTAATAATCTAAAGAACCTTTTTCAACTACGCAGAATCTTTAGTGGTTCCATGGATGTTAAAGGTTCATTATGGAACCATCGATACCAATAAAGAACCTTTATTTTTAAGAGAGTAAGTCTAAAAGTTACAGTAGTCTGTTTAATGCTGAACGTCATTCGAGAGGATGGAAAATGAGACCATGAATTATATTTTATTATTAGAAAAGACCAAAGTTATTTGATCAAAGATGCAGTAAAAACTATTTTAAATATATTTAAAAAAAGTATAGATTTTAATATAAATGATTGCTGTGTTGGAAAAGCTGAATTATCAGCATCATTACTCCAGTCTTCAGTGTCATGTGATCCTTCAGAAATCATTCTAATATGCTGATTTGGTGCCCAAGAAACATTTCTTATTATCAATTTTGAAAATTAAATGCTGCTTAATTTTTGTGGAAACTATGATGCTTTTTTTATTCCAAAGATTCATTGATGAATAGAAAGATTTATTTTAAACAGAATTTGTTTTTGCGTTTTACGTTCGAGTTTAATTTACATTATTGTAATTCTCATTACTGTAATGCAAAATTTTACAACATTATAGAAAATATGTGATGATATGTTTTAATTATAATCAGCAGGATTTAAAGGCAGAACAACCACAAAACGTGTATAAAAAACATTTAAAAATATATAATCTATAAAAAAAAAAAAAAGAGAACGGTTGTAAGAGACACTTATAGAGGGTGTTTTAAAATGATATTACAGTAAAGGAAGGACAGAAAATGTCAGTGCAGTGGGGATTCGAACGCGTTACAGTACAGCCTGATTCAACTCTATACGTTCCTGTGAGCACGATCACACTTTTCTTAAGTCTCGAGTCTGACCGCCTCCACAACTTCAGACCCAACTCGTGCACAAAATCCCATCTCTTCCCAGGCTGTTGAAGAGTTAACCCCTCTGCCAATCACGCTAAACTCATCCCAGAACGGATGACATCTGGGAATTAATCGCTGGAATGAAATGCAGCAGAAAAGCTAGCTGCTAAGTGTCATAAAACAACTTAAGTTGAATTAGTTGAGAGAAGAGGGAGAAAGATTGCAAAGCAGAGGAGAGGAAATCATTGTCTAATTCTGCCTAATAAGCAACGGAGGTCCTACGAGTGATCCAGCAGATGGTGTTTTTGCAACAGATTGCAGTGAGTGATTCTTTTAATAATAATACGAATTAAAATCTCTCTCTGTAGAACGCGGGGGCGCCGTTCATCGGGGAGTCGTTTGAATGAGCAGGAAAAAACAGCCTGATAAAGTAATGGCTATGCCCAAACACCTGAGGCCGAAGCGGAGAGCGCGTACACACTGTGTGTGCGAGTGTGTGTGTGCGAGATGAAATGAGTGGGGCGGACGGCTGATGAAACACAAAACGATGAGGGAGGAACCGTGCGTTCGTGACATTTGATATCAATACACAATCCATAAGCAATACGTGTCCTGTGTAATGAAGTCGTAATAGGATGTAAACTGCTTTAGAATGAATTCTGAAGCCATTTGTGAGGCCCATCAGTGCGTAATGATGCATAGATATCACTGTAATCAGTTTTAGTATCCCTTCAACATGATGTAAATATTGAACGTTACAACGCAAAACCAGAACGGTGTCCACACTGTATTTTCCTAAATTGCTTTCTAATCTCCTAGAATGGGATTCATGTTTTATAAATATTCCTATTCGGAAGACAGGCAGAAAATAACATAACTAAGGAAAAGTGAGAGGTTTTCTGAAAAAAAAAAAAAAAAAGGTCTGGTCTGGAATGTCATGAGGATGAGCAGCTGATGGCATAATTTGTATTTTTTGAGTGAACTATCCCTTTAAGAGAGACATAGATGAAGAGGGACAGAGAGCAAAAGTGTTTGCATTGCAAATTCCACATGACCTATATTTGCTCTTGTCTAATATAATTAATTTCTGAACATACGAGCAGAGCTCAGAGGTCCCGCAGTATAGGTGCTAAATAGCCAACGGATGTTTCTTCAGCAATAGCCATTTTTAGCCCTGTGGACTTAAAATAAACTCTTTTAAAACACGCTTTTTACACTCTTACTAGTTTATTTAAAGTGCCTAATGCCAACAGTATATACATTTATCATTGGAGAGTTGTGCCTTTTTGTTTAAAAGTCATGAATGTTTCCAAAACAGTGTCATTTCCATCACATCTGACATGATGTATTGTGTTTAAAAACATTCTCTAGTGGAAATCACATTCTAAAAAATTTTTGGGGAATAAAATGGCTGATTAAGGTTTCATATCTAGCATTTCATTGTCAATTTGAGCCATATTCTTTAACGGATTGAAATAGCTCTATACATACATATAATTTAGTAATTAAAAAATATATGTTTGTGGACGTCACAAATGAGTGAAGTAAATATGTGAAAATAGGTATATGAACAACCGTTCAAAAGGTTGAGTCAGTAAGTTTTTTTTTATACTTTTATAAAGCATTAACATAAAATTGATCAAAAGTGACAGTAAAGTAAATTTACAATGTTACAAAAGATTTATATTTCAAATCAATGCATTAATTTATCAAATAATGCAGAAAAAAAATGTGTCATGGTTCCCACAAAAAAAAAAGAAAAAAAAAAGAAGCAGCACGACTGTTTTCAACATTGATAATAATAATAAATGTTTCTTGAGCAGCAAATCAGCATATTAGAAAGATTTCTGAACGATCATGTGACACTGAAGACTGGAGTAATGATGCTGAAAATTCAGGAATAAATTACATTTTAAAATATTTTTAAATAATATTTCACAGTATTACTGTTTTTACTGTGTTTTTGATCCAATAAATGCAGCCGTGGTGAGCATGAATAAACAATGAAAGCACAATAAAAAGTTTCCAAGACCATTTTAAAGTGACCTTCAATTGAGAAAAAAAAGAAAGAAAAGAAATCTGTTACAAAATTCAACTCTTGGGACAGAAAAGTGCCTTCGCGTAAAGAAACACATGTGCATGTATGCGTGAGTTTGTCTCACTCTGTTCCACTACATCATTAAACGGGCTTCATAATGATCACACAGCGTCTAAAGCACCATTTCTCCGTTTTATTATATATATCCCACAACTCATCGCTGTGACCTCTGTAACAGGCTAACTGCAGTGGTAGTCTCTGCGAGTGTGTGTGTGTGTGTGAGAGAGAGAGAAAGCACGCAGTATATCAGAGCGAGTGTGGAGTTGAACTATCCACAGCTCTGGTGCTGATGGCCCATTTGGGTTTAGTCCAAGAGCTCCTCCAGTGTTGGCTGCTAAAGTAATTAGCCTAAAAGTGATGCCAGCCAGTACAGATAGAGGAAGAGTAAGCAAGCAAGAGAGATGGAGAGTGTCTATGTTTCGGCATCCCGTCCAGACGTCAGTCATGCTTTGAGAATGTGTCCATCACCGTGATGCTCCTTAACCACACGCTGACAGAGCTGGTTAACTGCATCCCTTTTTAAAAAGTCTGCCGTAATTGCGACACGCATCTATGGGCACGTGCACAGATACACTATTCCCCACTGCCCCCATGTGAAACTCAACCGTACTGAGCTTTCCGGAATTTATGTCAACCAAAATCAAGCTTTTTTTGTCAAAATCATTAACACGTCAATGATCAAACTCGCTCCGAAAACATCTTCCATTTGACTCACACTCGCGGTCACACACTCTCTGCCGTCATTTACGGTTCATTCAAGGTATTTGATCACTATGTGTGTTTCCTCTCCCATTTGAGCTACAGGAACAGTTATTTTTATTTGCACAGATGTGCTGGCTTGAACGTCATGAGTAGCAAAGGCTCATGAATATTAATTAGGTTGTGCACAAATAATTCAGAATGATTCCTTACAGTTTTGATGGTCAATGTGGTGTGTTGATCCAGAAATCAGGTCTGTGGTGGAGCTTTTGCCCTTTTCCCAGTCACAAATGAACCTATTTAACAAGTTCCTATCATTCTCACGGTTAATTTAGGCGGTCAAATGACTATATCAGGACTATGATATAAGTGATATGATATAAGTCACGTATATGATATACAGTAAGTATATCTTATGGTATAAGATATGATATAAGTCAAGTGACTATATTTGAAAACTTCATTCCTACATCTGCCTCTATCAGTCTTGGGTTTTTGCAGGTCAGTGGATAAACACATGGATCAGTAATTGAATCCCAAACATGGCTAGTTGGTCCAGTGCAGAGTCAGAAATTAATGGGTTAATGGGCTGTCGTGATTAAAGTAAAAGCATCAGAATTATTTTTGCACATTTTTTGCAGTGTTGAGAATAACAAATCTATTGCATTTATTTTACATTTAAGTCTTTCCCCGCCATTGAAGGAAATTTCTGGGAGGGTGCGCTATGACACATCTTCTGAAAGAGTACTGAGTCTCCTGATCAAAACACAGGTGAAGAAGAACCAGAAACAAGCGATATCATACGTAAGCAGATGCATATGTAATCATCAACATTAAACAGCATATAAATCAAAACTGCCTAATGTTACTGAATGAAATGTCGACCCAGGACGAGCTGTAGGACTGTGCAAGCGTTAGGGGTGTTGATGGACTCAATCTACCCCATCTGTGTTTTGATCATCGTTCTGGATCCGATCCAGACATAGTCTTTGACAAAAACGCGATTTTCTCAGCTTTTTGCTCAAAATGTTGCTTTTTTTTATGAAACTTGAATGGAAATGCATGAAGCTAGATCAAAACAGGTTTTTTTTTTTTTTTAAGCATAGCAGAGGGTCTGTTCTTTCTTTTGACATATTGTATGGTAAGACATTCATGCAACAAATTATTCTGGGGGCCATGACAAATTTTCATGACATGAAAATTATTAAAAAAACACTGGCAGCGGCTGGCAACTTTTTTTTTTTTTTTAAACACTGGCAGGTAAAGAGTTAATAAGGTAAGTTAAAAAATGCCCCTGGAAATCAATTCCAGCGAGCAAATATTGCCTTTTAATGGAAAAGTAAATCTCTGAACCTGGTCCAGTGGCAACTTTGAGCACGAGGGGTTCAGGTTTCTAATTTGTCCCATATAACGTTTTATCTAGTAAACCAAAATTGCAGTTGTGTGTCAGGAAGTGGGAACACATTTGTTTGCATTGTGTGGCTTCACTTCCATGGAATGGCGTGCAAGCTGTGAGATTTCCATGACTGTTAACGCAAAAACCACCCAACAAGACATTAACAATATTACAGCCGTAATACTTTTCCACATAACGTTTACTTTCTAAGTTTGCTTTTATTTTTAAAGTGCTTAATGTTTCCGACTGAACTGTTAAGTGATGTCAAAATAGTAGTCCCTCTTGTGACACTTCATCATCCAGGTAGGAAAACTTATCGGCCAATGCCGATAATAAAAAAATGGCAAGTATCGGCCAAAAGATTGGTCTTGGCTATATAACGATCACGACTAGTCTTTATGTGTGGGAGAAACTGTACGTTTCCTTTTCCTTTAAACCACTGAAGTGGAGTGTTTGTTGGCCAGTCAGACTCACCATCTGGCACCTAAGCCTGCCTTCACCTACAGAGTCCCACCGTTCACTGCCTGGAGACTCAAGTACATGCGTGTGTGTGAATAATATAACACTGGCCAGCGCATTAGCACTGAGGTCAAAAGTATGGTGTCTTAAAAGGCTCACGTCATTAGTAAGCACAAAATATGCTTCAGAAAACGACACAGATCAAAACAAGAGCGAGCAAGCTTTGATCAGAGAATATACAAATATTCTAGGGCTGGGTCGTTACTTTTTCTGTGGCCTGTGAATCATCTTCTCGGCCGTGTTGTTTGGGCCTGTGATGGGTTTAGGGTCTTCAGGCCCCCGTTTGAGCGGTCGCATGTGTTGATGTTGGCTCTGTCAGTAAACAGTGTGTGTATGTTTATGCCTTTGGTCAGTGAAAAATCAGCAAGTGTTTGCGTGTGTTTAATCCAACCCAAACAACATCCTGGGCTAAACGTCTCACACTCAAGTGCAGAGAGGATTCTGGTACCTGAGTCACAATGTGACCCAGGCAAGTGTGACAATAATCTTTACAATGCAAAATTATTGACTAGATCTCGGATAAAAAGGACATCCCACCCCAAACTCCATTGGGCCAATGTTGCTATGTTAGCCTGGCCCGATTCATTTCAGCAAATCAGTCGTTTCGAACAATGTTGTTTCAATGTTGCTCAAAAAAGCAAAACACTGCTTTGGTTTTGGATATGTTGCCTATGTTACATTAATTCCATTCATAACAACGTGATGCCATTTTCAACCTCAATATAATTCGCGTTTATAATAAAAATAAAAATAAATCATAAACGTAATTTCAGTATTTTTATTAAATAAAACGATTTGCTATACATCAGTCAAATCCACGGTTGCTCTTATCATTTATCTCGTGTTTAATCCTTACGAATCAGACGACCCTCATTACGAAGTTCATTTGAATCAGGTATTATTTAAAAAAAAGCAATGTTTCATGTCAATGTTTGTGTTCAAGTGACACAAGTTACCATTAAATTGTTAAATTTGGAACTGATATGTGTAAGGTCTCATCTTGAGTAAAAGGCAATATTAGTGCTGAACATCTGTCTTGCATGTCAATGGTTAACGTATAAACCACAAACAACACCTCTGAAGTCATATGTGTTCACTGTTCGTCATGTATAGCAACAAAACTCACGGTATTGCTTTGGTTCCGCCGTCTATTTAAAACTAAACATACTGTGTGACACACACACACACACACACACACAAACGCATTCATTAATATCGTTATGCCGGCAAACCTTACAGTCTCATACACACAAATCTACACACACACACACACACAAACTGTCCGGGAGCGCATTAACAGCTTGTAGCGGGTACGGGCAGAGGACGGCACGCTGGCACTCTGTTTGTCATATTTCTTGTGGGCCTCGCCATCTGCCGGGGTGGCATTTTCATGGCTGTTTACCCTGACTCCCGCCAAGGAATCATCTGCCACCGCATAATGCAGCCCGCAAAAAAAAGGGGGGATTAAGTTGGTAATGCAACTGAGACTATTGCTAATTTGGTGTAATTGGGAAGAAATGAAGATAAATGAGGGCGAGAGAAGGAGAGGCAATCAGTACGGCAGGCAGTACAGCTGTGCTTTTGGCCAAACTCAAGCCCCCCTGCCCTCACCCCTTCCGAGCATCACCCCCCCCCCCCGTCACGTCACCCCGTGCTCAACAAGGTGCATGCAAATTCAAGCTAATGACAAATACACTGGGCTGACACACACAGCACAGGTTACTGCCTTATCGTCCATCTCGCTGGTGTGGATTTCAGCTTATAGGTGGAAACAGGTGACCTTCACACACGAATTCTCTAACTTTGAGATATAAATAAATAAATCCCTAATATAATATATATTTTAGAAATAAATAAATAAATAAAACTAAACAACAACAAAAAAATAATGGCACAAAATGGCACATTTATTTGTTTTGTTTTATTAGTCATTGTTTTTTTATGTCTGTATAGTATTATTAATGTTTATTTCAATTTTATTTTGAGCTATTTTAGTACATCAAGTTAAACTAAATGAAACTAGCTGAAATAAAATATGCTTTTTTATATAATTTATTTGTAGTTAAATTTTTTTCAGGTAGCAAAAATGTTTTATGGTGTTAGTTTTAGTTAAAGGCGCAATATGTAAGGCACAATATTTTTTGTATAACAATGTTATATATTTTGTTGACTTGTGTACTTACATTATCCCAAATGTTTCCAACACTTGTTAAAATTGCTGATTTCTCTGGATTTAAACAGTGTAACGGACCGTGTCATTGCCTCACCTGTCAGTGACGTCATATCCGATTCGATTTCCGGTCTCACTTCCGTAGAAACCATGGAAACACCAAAGATGCTTTAATATATTATGTGTTTTAATAGACAGGTGAGCAACTCTTTTACCTTTATCTACAGAAAACTAATCACTGTTATTCTCATTGTTTGAATCTCGTTTTCTTGATTTACCGTGAGTTTACCGTTGATTTACCATGTTTGTAGCTTGCCTCAGAGACAACACTATTTTGTCAAGTTGCTAACATAGCAAAATCAGAAAGAGCTTTATTTGTAGTAACCGTAATACTGCATTTCCTCCACCATATGATATATTTTAAAATGAATTGTATGCATCTAATATGGATCTAGTTTACTGCAGTGTGCGACAACTGTCTCATACCAGCCACTGAGTGAACGCACAGCTTAACGTTATAACATAACTTTAAACACACTCAAATGTATTTTTAGTATGATTTTTCTGCCCAAGTAAAACAGCGCTGCATTACCCCATAATTTTAATTTGTCATATAAAGCCTGTATGAATAGTAATTTAGCACTTGTGGCTATTTCATTATAATGAAGTGAATTGTCAAGTTCAAGTTCAGGGAAGGAGGTGGACATTAAACAGAACTTTAATCGTAAAATAAACAAAGAACAAAACTTAAGGAGCGGCATACTTTCATATATTATCGAATATATCGAACTTATGCGTTTAGATGGCTACACTATCAACGGCGAAATGAACCTGCAGCAGTCAGGTGGTACAGGTCAGAGCTCTTTAAGTTGTTATGTTCATTATTATTGTAACGTTATGTGCTTTGAGATATGAGGTAGTTTAACACCGTCTCTCGTGACACTTGTGTCTGCTCCCTGCTGTACGCGTTCATGTGTTTTAAAGGGATACTCCACTTTTTTTGGAAATAGGCTCATTTTACAACTCCCCCAGAGTTATACAGTTGAGTTTTACCGTTTTCAAATCCATTCAGCCGATCTCCGGGTCTGGCAGTACCACTTTTAGCATAGCTTAGCATAGATCATTGAATCGGACAAGACCATTAGCATCTCTCTCAAAAAAATGACCAAAGAGTTTCGATATTTTTCCTATTTAAAACTTGACTCTTCTGTAGTTACATCGTGTACTAAGACCGACGGAAAATGAGAAGTTGCGATTTTCTAGGCTGATATGGCTAGGAACTACTCTCATTCCTGTGTAATAATCAAGAAACTTTGCTGCCATACCATGAGTGCAGCAGGCGTAATGATATGACGCAGCGCCTGAAAATAGTCCCCAGCTCAGTAACTTCCAACGTGACCGGGGCTAAGTTTGTCTAACCTATTAGACCTATTTTCAGGCGCTGCGTCATATCATTACGCCTGCTATACCCATGGTATGGCAGCAAAGTTTCTTGATTATTACGCAGGAATGAGAATATAGTTCCTAGCCATATCAGCCTAGAAAATCGCAACTTTACATTTTCCGTCGGTCTTAGTACACGATGTAACTACAGAAGAGTCAAGTTTTAAATAGGAAAAATATCGAAACTCTTTGGTCATTTTTTTTAGAGAGATGCTAATGGTCTTGTCTGATTCAATGATCTATGCTAAGCTATGCTAAAAGTGGTACCGCCAGACCCGGAGATCGGCTGAATGGATTCGAAAGCGGTAAAACTCAACTGTTTAACTCTGGGGGAGTTGTAAAATGAGCCTATTTCCAAAAAAAGTGGAGTATCCCTTTAAAGGAGGCGTGGCTTTGGAGACGCTCTGAAGGCAGGGTGGGAAGGCAAAGTTGGTCGCTATTGCTAGCCTCTCTGAAAATTGCCTACCCTACCTTTAATAGAGGGCTACTGCCTAAGTTAGGCTGGCTGTATTGAGATGTTTTAAATAGTGTTTTAATTTCACAGCGGTGACAAACAGTGTCGAAGTTTAGGGCGAACACGATCGTTACCTGGCTGTCATCAGTGAAGGGAAGTTCGGGAGACGTGGACGCTGCTCGCCTGCTCTGCGGATCGCTGTGGTGACTGTGACAAGAGATGTCCGGGAGTGGGAGGGGCTTGTGCAGTCTATAGTTTCTGTTTCAGGTTGCACCTGGCTTTAACCCCAGTAGAGATTTTATTTGAAATATGTTGCAGTACATCAGCTGACACAACTGTCATCTTTGAAGCCTGGAAGGGTATCTTTTCTATGTGTAACTGGGTTCAGACACAGTGTGCAGTGTTAAGAGTGACATGATCTGTTTCTATCTTACAGGTTTTCAGGTTAGAAGGCTGATGCGTACATGCGTATGTGAGTGGCAGCGTGTTTTCAATGCTTTGTGGGGCGCCCGCTGAGCTCTCTATATCCATCTACACTGTTCCAGACACCCCTCTGGCTGCCCTCCCCGCAGAATCCACCCTGCTCTGCACAGATGTCCCCACACACACCTCACACACTACAGCCCCCTGAGGAGGACAACCTTCACTGCTATACATCAGTCTCAGCCGCCATGGCGATGTGACATCTGCGTGAATCTCCTTCAGTCCCACTGTATGAGAATGATCTGCGCTGTGCGATATGATGCAAGCAGGTAACAACACATATACACAAAACCTGCCCGTGAATAGAGGACACAAGACTGAAGGAGAGAGTGGGGGAAAGCTGTGCCACTTTCGAATCATCCTCTATGCAAGGAGAATTGAGGTAAAACTAATATGCTAATATTTCAGGATGTCTCCTACCAACTCAATTTAAAGAAAGCATCAATAACTTTAGACCATAAAATATGATCTCTTAGAAAAGTCCAGTGACACAAGTTGAATAATTGGGGAAAATATGAACATTTGAATAAAAAAATATATTTTTATTAAAATGTGAACATGAGTACAAAAACATTTACTAATGGACAATTCCATTGTAAGATGCTTTTATTTTTTACATGTTCATAAACCATTGATATTCAGAATATATGCATATATGTAGTGAAACCATTTTCAATATTTTTTAATATCATATTATTATTATTATTTTACAATAACTAATTGAGCACTGCCACTTTACCCCATAGCTATATTTTGGGAAAAAGGTTTCACGGCTTAATTCATGGCTAAATTGTAGCCAAATAAGTGACAGTTTTATATATTTACAATTTCCCAACATGTCTGATATATTTTTTTAGACCTGGATAAATTTCCTTTGACACAAATTCCTATTTACCTGCTAATTTACTTTGACCAGGAGTTTTTTGGTTCACATTTGTCTCAAAGCGTAGATAGGCGTATCTAAGAGGTATTTTCTAAATATATGGTCACATGGCCAAAATAATGCACAGTTTACTCGATTAAGGGGCCGGTACATCTTACCCCACTGAGTATATGACTAACTGCTATGCATTCACTTCCATGCCAACTATCTTGAATTCCATTATGACACATTTCCTATTGTAATCAAGCATACCATGCTGCTGTTGGAAAGCACTTTGACGCGTCAACCCCAAATATGCTGCTGTTTCATGTTGCACCTAATGCAATACGCCACATCTAATCGTTAACATCCATCCCAGGTCAGTTGGATAGATTCAACGTGGAGCAATGGTAAATCTCATTAAGTAGAGAGACTCACTCGCAAACAGCTCTATAGAAGAGTTATGTTATGATGTGTTATGATGTTATGATGACTTGGAAGACACAAAACCATGGATGTCTTTACAAGTTTATGAAAACACCTCCGCTCAAAGCCCCATAGGAGAGCATGGAGCTTTGAGTTTGGGGTGCAAAAAATCTATTTACACGGAATAACAAAGAAGTAATAATGAAGAAGAGCGATCAAGGGGGAAAAACATATAAATTTTAAGTCATTAATTCCCTCCCTGAACAATGAGAGAGCAATCCACAAGAGGCCCGACGTAAAAGTGTTTGAATTGAAAGTGAAAATGATTAAAGAGCTCTTTTAATGAAGTGTTAATTGCTGTGAGAAGTAGGTAGAAGGTTGAAGGAGATGCACTGCTTTGACAGAAGCGAAAGCTACAGCAAAAACACATGTCTACACTGATATAAAACTAAAAGTAAATTTGGTAGAAGAGTCTTATTCACTAATAACAGTGTACATAGAAATATTCTCATGCATGGGGCTTCACTTGGTTCTAAATGTTAGCCTTAATTCAGAATAATTGCACTAAGTGCAAACTTATTTGATGACATCTGTGTGAGAACAACTGCACACTAGTTTTACAAGAGATGCATTTATTTTACTGAACAAGGAAAAGTTAGAGTGGACTAAGGATAGAGCCCTGGTGAACACCAAGTGACAAAAAGTTTGAAAATAGGAACAAAGATGCATCCTTAAAACCCAGGTGAGTTTCTGGATCTCTTTTCTTTGGTAAATAAGTAACTATTCTTGTAGAGGCCTCTCAATAATGAATGTCATATTTATACCTTCACCTACAGCTGAATATTCAACATCTCATCAGCCTCGCTAACTGAGTCCTATATTGTGTTTCTCACAGGCCTTTTGTGCTGCATAAGATGGCACAGTCTTTCACTTACCCTTATCACAGACACACATTAATGGCCATCAGAGAACTCTGTTCTCTTTGAACGGTTTACGGCGACTATCCTTTGATCATAAGTAGTGCTCGCTTCACAGAAAGCCTGAAAAGATGTCTCTTTGATATCGCCCTGCGTTTACATATCAATGAGCGCCACCGAAGATGGGGGCTCAGGAGACTCTCATGCACCACACTTTCGGGAAATGTAGCTTAGAGCATCCGTGTTGACCAGTAAATGCATACATTTGTCAGACAATTTCGTAGATGAGGTTGAGTAGCCACCTTCATCCGGAAGCAAGGACTCGTCAAGAGTTTATCCTCGATAGATCGTGGCTCAGTTGACTGTTTTGGAGTGGAGAGCCCCACGTCTTTATGGGCTTTCATTAGACGTCATTTTGAGGCTCATTTGAAATCAATCCCCCTTCGGACCTTCACGCCAGCTCTGGTGTCGGCCGGATGAAAAATGAGGCGGGGCATTGGGGCTTCAGGCGGCCCCCCGTCCATCCTGCTTGGCCCAGTCCGTTAATACAGCATCATCTGGTCGAACGGACGGGCAATTCCCACATCTCATTACCGACAGGAACTGTGGGTCATTACGCGGGATGGATTCCCATTAGCTGAACCGAGGGTTTGGGACTAAATACAGAAGCTTTGGACATAAGCGCGTACTCACAAGCACTTTGTTACATACTCCTTAGCCACTCTTAACTTGTTCACACACTTCTGGATGAGAGGAAGGTGAGAATTACTTGAGAGAATGTATCTACTGTGGAATGCAAAGGTAGGATTTTTTTTTAAATAGTAATGCAGCTTGTGCCGTAGTTGACAGTTCACAGTGACCAGGGACTTTGTGAACTATTCATTTAAGTCTGTCCAATAGGGTAAATTGAGTCAACTCATTGAAAGCAATTTAGAGGCATGTTTTCCCCAGTATATACAACATATCTCTCTTTTGCCAGAACAGGAGTTCATTCTCGATGACACATTAATTCGGGATGACTGCACGGTCATCTGGAAATCAAGGTAACGGAGAAGCAGTCAAGAGCGGGTTTAACCTGCAGGAGTGCAAGGAATATGTGGCACAGGCCGGTGAGTGAAAATAATGCAGGTCCTTCATATGGTCCTTTGCTGTATGAGCCATCTGTTTATCTGACACACTGCGTCCTGATGGACAGGGTGGGTAATCAATGCAGCTCTGCTCCACAGGTTTGTGTATGAACGTACTGTATAGTGTTCAGCTGTTCAGCTTCTTGCGCGCTTGAGTGTGTGTGGTTGCTGTTATAATTTTAAAATGGGGTATACCTGACATGTTATCTATGTGAGTATGCCTCCGTGTATAGTGTAAAAGTGTGAGCGGAACCACAGTATGTGGGCGCTCGTCTCCGGCACTGGTCAGCAAGCAGCTCCTGTCCCTGTGGGGATGATGATTTATGGCACATTAATTTTGGATAGCTGGATCTGGGCAAATATTTTAGTCAGAGGACAAATTGGGGGAGATTTCTGATTTCAGATTTTCAGTCAGCACAACAAACTAAAGAGACTAATATGATAACAGCAGACGATCTCCAATGTGCAGCTCACCAAAAAAAGCTAATGTCTTAATAATAATTTGTAAAATAACATTTACCTCAAAATCACATTTAAATATTTTGTGTTACACATTGGGAATAACCTAAACCATTTATTTTCTAATGATGAGAATGTTAAACAGTATTGACACCTTTCTGTTCCTGATTTTAATATTCTGGTCACATGGGGCAATGCGGACCTCTGACTTCTGAATGTCACCTTGCATACAAGATGTTGTACAAGATAATAGTTGATTAATGACCTGTCTGAACTTATTACTCGGGTAAAATGTATCTACAAGTCAAAAAGGAATATATTGTGATTGATTATTTTGTGTATCAAAGGTCAAACTATAGCATAGCCTTTAGAATATGCAAAAATTAAGTTTCTCAAAGATTAACAGGACTTTTAGAGCCGACTAAGAGGCAGAGAAAAAAAAAAACTAATTGAAATACTGAAATAGGTTCTTCACTTAATTAATTACGTAAGTGCCCTTTATATTTAAAGCACTACATGTGTTTAGGCAGAAGAGTAGTAAGTAATTCTGTTTTCAAAGTCACTGTTGTAACTATAAAGGTCACTAAGGATCACAATTTTCATTTTACATTACATTATTATGACCTTAATAACCAATTTCCCACAAATATAAACATAGGTCAAAATTAAATAATGTGCATTTTAAATGGTCTGTTATGCTAAATGTGTAAATATGTACTAGTGAATAATATATATGTAAATATTGAGTGTAATAAATTGTAAACATAAACTGAACCAGACGCATTAAGCCATGGTGCTCATGTGGATGACATGATTTGAGTCTGGCCTGCAACATGCCAATGTCCCATCACTCTACACAATTTACCAATCAGTCTCCCAAATAGATACCATTTTAGAAACATGGCCACCACAAACCATTATCGAACCATTTGGCAATCCATAGTCAGAATCCCACGAAATGTTTCCATTTTGAAAGAGAATGTGAAATCACATCTATACCCAGGTACCATTCCCTCCAAATTCTCTCTTTTTCTAACAAATCTCTGACCCTGAACCCAAGTTCATAAGGTGAGCTCAACTCTCGCAGAGCTGCTCCGCTGGAGTGATACAGGAAACTGATACTCCCCCACCTCGGCCACAAGATCAACACTGATCCCTCTTGTTCTCGACATGCTCAATATTTTACATAAAACAAAGCAGAGATCAGATGATGCCGTTTATGTGAGCTGAGAGGAGGGAGAAGTGTCTCCGGTTACAATGGGATTATACTGTAGGTAAGGATGAGTCGTCTGTCTAAGGGTGAATCTCACGTAAAAACTGTCAAGAAATATCCAGGACATATATCCAATTTCAAATATTACTCTTGCTCGGGAAACGTCGGAAAGGATAGTGAGTTTAGCTGGTGCTACATGAGGGTACGAGTGAGAAAAAGAGATGAGCGAGTGAGTTGGTCCTCAGTGGCAACACTAGGACAATCCAATCTGATTTAATAAGAGTGACAGTTGCTCTCTGATGACAGAAACGCTCTTGAAAGTGTGATGGCAAAATGAAAGGATAGGTGAGAGACAAAGAAAAGAAGAAATAAAAGTGCTGACCACTTTGGTAGTTAGGGATTTGCAACATATACAACTCTGAGACCCGCAATCTCTGCATGCTCTCTCTCTCTTTCTCTCTCTCTCTCTCTCTCTCTCCACACACCTGGTTTTTGCTAACGCGGCAAATCACATGGCTGACAGATTCCCGAGCCCGTTTAAATAATGCATGGGATTTCTCTTTTAACTTGTCAGTCGCTCCACAAAAAAATATATCAGTTCTTTTCTGATGTCATTTGTGACAGTGATTCACCCTGACAGTTCTCCATTAGACCAATGAGTCCCTTCTCGTTCGCCAATTCTTCTACTGCCGTTCCGACAAGAAACACATGTTACTCCTTTTCCTTTTTTCCCTCTCTCTCGCCCTCTTTCTTCTTGTTAACAGGGGTTTTTAGAGCTGTATTTATATTTAAAGACACAATTTCACAGGAGCCCCCATTAACTCACTTCACCTTCTAGAGCTGCTGCAACCGTATTAGCGCAAACATTGTTCTCTGCCTAACACACTCTGCAACCGAAACCGCACACGAGTCGCTGAACAAACTCCGGTACGCTTTGTGCTACTGGATAAACTCAGGGGGGGAAAGGCAGACTGTGTTTTTCCATGCCAAATACTTCATCAAATCTCTTTGGCCCCTGTCAAAGACATCGCTGTTGCGAGTCGTTTTGCTTTTTGATTCAATGCTCTTTATTTCGCGCGCTCTGGCAGCAAGGGTGGGGTTAACGTTTGAGCGGACAGAGTGAGGAGGGAGATTGAAATCAAGCCTATCTGTGCTGACTGCCTGCTGTAGATAGCTCAGGCTTTTTGTGGCACGATCCACACAGTGGAGGAAAAGCACAGATTAGCCGTTTCCCCTTTGAAGTTCTCTCTAAAAAAAAGCAAAAGGCTCACCACCAAGATCGAGAGGGGAGGGGACCAAAAACACATCTTGCGGGAATGTAAAGAAACAAAAAAGGAACAGGAAAAAGCGCCATCGGGACTTTGTAGCTGTACCCGAGCAAGCAGCGTCTTGGCGGCGCACAAGAGAGAGTGAGGCAAAAAGAGAGAGAGGTTAAAGTTGTCGGACGACTTCAGAGGGTGTTTGTTTAACTTCAGGGATTCAAGGAAGCTAGATCTGATTCCAAGACACCCCCCCTTCACCACCTCTCAACTCCAAACCATGCACACCAAATGACCAATCCAGTGTAACTTGGGTGGTATGGCTTGCTTTTGAAGACTTTAAAAGTCTGGTCCAAAACTCTCTCTCAAATGTCTCTCTGGTTCCTCAAAGTTCCTAAGAACTCCACAGCTTTGGCTTGGAGAATCCAATTAAAAATAACATTAACGGAATCTGCCCCCTCATTCGTTCAAACGCCTGTCATTCACATTGTTCTGTCTTTTGCGTATTTGTTCATTAAAGATCTCGTGTTCGAATTGTGTGGCTTTTAGTGAATGTTCATGAGCTTAAAGGTCACGTTTATGCTAGTACTGTATAAAGTTGACAAAATGAACATTCAGCAGTTGGAGTTGGTAGCCTCATAGCGTGGTTACGCTTCAGTGAAAAGTGAAAGTGACACGTGAAGGCCAAGTATGGTAACCCATACTCGGAATTTGTCCTATGCATTTAACCCATCCAAGTTAGAGCACACACACTGCAAACCATGGACACGGACACACACACACATGGAGCAGTCGCAGTCCCAACTTGTGGTCTTTTCCAATTCTGTCTACACTTTCTCTAACTCACTGCTTCCTTTCAACTCTATACTGTATTCAAGAAGAAATTTTTTTAAATCTAACTTTCCTTTAAGCCAACATTCCACCATCTCCAATATTCACATAAACATCAGGTTTTCTAACACCGTGTCCAAACTAAACGCGCCGCGCGATAAAAGGTATGTTTTCCATGTTAATTGAAGTTTTTGTCCTAACCAGCCACGACGGCGACACGCCGTTCTATTTTTAGAAATGCTAATCTCAGGTAATGTTTATGTGCTTAATTTAATGTTAAAAGCATGCAATGTGACTTTGAATATCGTTTAGTGCTCCAGCTTTGTAGCTGTAAAAGCAACAATGGATAATTCACCTCAGATCTTAAAAGTAAACAAATGGAAACAAAAACGTTCAAACTGTGAACAAACAAGTGTATTCTTTGACAAAGATTGTTTTAGTAACTCAGTAGCCTATGTATTTTTAATAATGTTTAAATTTGCGAATTTGATTATGTAGCCTACTTATCCATTTTCTTGAGAGTGCCGTCAAGATTACTCTCTGGTGCTGTGCACTTGCCGCGAGACTCCGCCCACACGCTGTTCTGATTGGCTGTGGGTTTTGATTGATTTTGACGCATCTCGCAGTCGCGTCGCGTCTAGTGTGGACAGACAAATTATTCGTCACTGGAATTTTATGGTCTGGTTAGGACATGGTGTAAGGCTAACCAATGTAAATAATTGTGCAATAATTATAAAATATTAATTTTAGACATCATTATTTGCACCTGCCCAATTAACAGAAATGTTGTTTAAAGAATAACGTTTAGTGCAAAATATTGGTAATTCTCGCTTCAAATTCATTTGGATAAGAATACATCACATCAGATTGGGCGATCGCACATGGTCTAGCCGCAAAAGTTCAAATATTTTTTTAATTGGACCCGAAGCTCAAATTGGATCATTACTTCACGCAGCTCCCATAATACCCTCCATCGGAAAAGAATGATTTCTAGTCTGTCATTTGTTGTTTGTTGGAGAAATGGTGACTTTACATGTTAACTGACAGTTATTTAGACATTCAGGTACTAACTTTTTTTTTGCTGAATAACTTTTTTGTTTTATTCTTAAACACATGGCATGGTTGCAAATGGTAATTCACCCTGATTGGAAATTCAAAAAGCCATCAGAAAGAGTTAATCTAGCCCTGAAGTGTCAACCTTATCAGATCTGACACCACACAAACAAACGCCTATAGTGCTGGGTCTGTGCTTACTGTGTTTCACGGCCCGGGACTGTTGTTCACTCAGCACGCTGACATCCGCAAACACGAGTGAAATTTGACTCTGTGATTCTCAGCTTCCATTGATGCAGTTCTCTCTATCTCTCTCATCATCAACATTAGCTCTATCGGCAGCCAGAGTACATTAGAGGATGTGTGATTGAGTGCGAGACAGACGTGTTCTCTCCAACCCTGGCACGGGTTCTTCTTCCTCTCTCCTGCTCTTTATTCTCACGCCATCATCTTTCTGTCACTACACACACTCTGTTTCTCTCCACACGCTGCTGTACGCATGGACCGAATTCAAAGGTGATTTGTATTCAGTCCCAAGTGCTGATTTATAGCAGGAACAGCTTTTTGTTAAGCCGTAGTTCCGTCACTGATTCTGACTAGATGAGCCACATCTGAAACCAATGTAACAGAGCCAATGGCGGTAACACTTGTGATTGCACATCATTTGATTTTTACATTACTTCAACTACATAAAACATTTTGTTGGTTGCTTGCACTGGATAGTCCCACCTACAGCCAAATGTAACTGGACCAAATCTTAACTGTATATCACAAAGTGTGATATATTGCCAATGGCCGGTGACTTAAAATTGTTTAATCAAATGTAAAAATAATCACTGCATAGTCGTCACTGTATAAATTAACCATAGATTAGATTAAAAAAGGTTGTTCAGACAAGAGCAGTGAGTGATTTTCGCTTTGTCGTTTGATTAACATTAATAACACAAACAGCAGCAGGATTATTAAGGCTGCTGTCACTTTAAGAGCGTTCACGTCGATGTTTTCGCAATATTGATTTTTACTCGTGTTAAGTTTAGGCCCTGTGAAAACACCAGAAGAGTTTATATGGTAAGAATGTGTAGTATTGTGTTTGAACACAATTTTAAAACCTTTGCAAACTGATATGACGAGTGAATTGCTGGTATTAATATCTCCCTCTACATATTCACACACACGCACTGTGCTTCTGTTCATGTTTGTGTGTGTGTGTGTTTGTAAGCGTTATTGGTCTTGGCAATAACAACGGCTGGCATTTGTGTCTGTGCTCGCTGTTGTTGACTGTGATAATAAAGAATGACATTTTACTCTGTGTGTGTGCGCGGTGATGGTAACATCACAATCTAAATGCACAGTCAGGTGGGGAACATTAAAGACGTCATTAGCCTCAATAAAGCTCAGCAGAAAGGAGAGGGTTGCGTGGGCAAGAACCCATTACCTCAGGTCACGTGCCTGTGTGCGCGCGTGTGTTGAAGTGATTAGATTGTTGAACGCATCCTAACAGTGCTCTTTATTTTCATTTTGTGAATATCTATGGCCTGCGCTGGTAAGTGATTCAAAGCTAGTGAGTCATAAACTGGTCAAAGCTAATGGCTGTGTTCCCCTGCACATCAGAAACGAGTTCTGCTGCTGCAATGGATTTGATGCGTTTGATTACCAGGTGAAAAGCTCGATCTATAGCAGGTGTAATAACTCATATGCCTAGCGTTTCAGAATAGTGAAACTACAATTGATAGTGTCAGACGTGCATTTGATAAACTATTATTAGAGTTTTGCTTCAAAGTCAGTGGGGAATGGGAATCATAATGAATTTGACAACTCCATGATTCAAACTCAGATTTTGATTCTTGTTCTACAATTCTATTATTTTAGTTGGTTTTATTTTTATGAAATCCATTCAATAATAAATTTGACTAATTCATTTATTTCATACAATTTTATGTTTTCAAGTCAATTTTTTTGCACACACTTTGTTTTTGCCTGCATTTACTTGAAAGGGTGAAATAAATATTTACATTTATATTTTAAATGTAATTTGATTCTGTGATCAAAGCTGAATTTTCAGCATCATTACTCCAGTCTTCAGTGACACATGATCCTTCAGAAATCATTCTGATATGATGATTTGCTGCTCAAGAAACATTTCTTTATTATTATATTTCAATATGGAAAACAGTTGTGCTGCTTAATATTTTTGTGGAAACAGTGACGCATTTTGTTCAGGACTGTTTGATAGAAAGAAAGTAAAAATAAAAAACAGTATTTATGTTTTGTCAAATTATAAATGTCTTTACAGATCAATTTAATGTGTCTTTAATTAATAAAAGTTTTAATATATACTTTATATGGTTTTGCAAACTTTTGAAGTATAACTTATCTACCTGCACTGGAGTTCAGCTCCTCGTTCTCGGACTCTGTACCGTTCTGGCTTCCTGCTCCGTGAATGTTGTTCATGGCCATCAGTTTCATTTTCTGGAGTTTCATTGCTTCAGCCATTGCTGCTGCTGTCAATCCTGTTGAGCACACAAAGACACACACACACACACAGAGAGAGAGAGAGAGAGAGAGGTAAGTGTACCTGGTAAACATACTTTACACCTGATACTAACATCCGTCTCGGGAGATCCAATCTCAAACAAACAGCCGACACAAATCGCTGTTCACCTGGTATTTACATGCATCTCAAATGCATCTCATGTGACCAGATTTCATCAAAGAGAAGCTCCATTTACTTCCTCGGTGTGTTAATAAACGTTGATAAAGCACATAAAGTTGGGAACCCATCCATACTGAAAATATGTAGTTTTGCACATCTCTAATCAGCACTGGTGGTGACTGCCGCCCACCGGCAGAATGTGGCCCTCTGGAAGAGGAGGGAGGGATCTACTCCCAGAAGGCCTTCTGCTCGTGGTCCTGTGCTAGTGTGTGTGTGTCCCACGAGGATTCCCCAGTGTTACTCACTGTCTCACACACACTTCCAGAACTGTACCCTGGGCTCATCAAGGGCTCCTCAGCCCTGGAAGCCATCATCACTCAGCCCAATTAGGCCCCTAATTAATTCAATTAAACAACGGAGGGACACATTAAGTAATTCATTAAGTGACGATGTGATGCCTTCTCGCACTCCGCTCTCGAAATTTCCCCACAAATCAGGTTGGGAGGAAGTGATGGCCCACGTCCTGTGTCTTTTTTCCCCAGGTTCAGACAATGGATGTCACCTTGATCTAATTCATTAAAAATTTAGCCTCCAACGGAATACGTGAACTAGCGCAGAAAAGAAGGCCGAAGAACATTCCTTTATCCTCTGCTTAAAACGCTCGGCATGGATTTGGAAGCACGGGGCACTTCTGCTCCCCAGAGGGCCGTGCGCTCCCCTGATGAGCTCTTACGGCTGAAAATGAACAACGACACGACTGGTTTTGCTTTCTGCGACAGCCGGCAAGCCAAATAAACTGGCAAATTAGTCATGCTTTGAAAAATACAAGTTGTGGATATGCTGGACTTGGGTTGGAGAGATAAAGGAATGTACTTCTTGGCATGTATTTAAACAAAAACAAAAAAAAAAGAAGACAAGCATCTGAGTATTTTTAGCAGCCAGCCATGTCTACAATAAAGTAAAAAAAAAAAAAAACATAAAAAAAAATCTGTATGCTTGATTCAGCTTTTATGAATTCCTTTTCGTTGCCTACTTTAAGTGGTACAGCTTACGTGGATTTAAATGCTTTTCAGTTCATTTTTGAAGACTAGCATTATATAATAAAAACACCATTGTCCATTATAACAAATATAAACAATATAATAGTTAATATACTGTCACTTTTGATAAATGTATTGCTCGCCCTTGTAATGTGCGCTGAATAAAAGCTCATTTATTTTTAAAAATATCTTACAGACCCCAAACTTTTACACAGTAATCTATGTAATAAAAAGTTGAAATCGTTTGATTAAGAAACTAAATGTTTGTGTACATTTTATAGTTTATTTAAACAGTAAATACACCATAATATTAGCAATGTTTTATTGTCAATACTTACAATAATTGTCAATTATTATTATTATTGTAAAAATAGTATAATTTATAATGCATATATAATGATAAACATAATAATATAATTATAAACCATATTATAAAATAATATTATAAATTATTATGGGTAACTGTTAGCATAATCAAATTAGCCAAAACATAATGAATGTGTACAAGTTTTAGAACGACAGCATCTTAAATATCTTATTATAGCATATAATATGTGGTGACAGATTAAAGATGAATAAAGCAAACATTTTTTTCTTGCATATGCAAGAGTGCTGAAGTTGTGGAGAGGCATCAGATCATTTCCTGTGAGGTCCAAATAAATAGTGCAAACTAAACACGCACGTTTACATAGAATATAAAGAGTAGAAAACTGAAGGAAGGGGGGAAAGCGCTCACAATTGGTGCATTGTCTTAGCACACACACACTAAAAGTCTGCCTCCCGATACTATGTCAAGGAGAAGCCCCGAGATCAAACGGCGTACGTAACAGTAATTGATGTTTGAGGAAAGTCGCGACCCGCGGAAATGGGAGCCGGCGGATGAAAGGCGAGTGCCGTTTTGCAGGGGTGGACAAACAGATTGCTTATTGTTTGCCTTTCATTTGGCCCTTCAGATCTACAAGTCTCTCTGCTTCAAACACTCAAGGTATCACCCCCCTGCCGCATGAATGAGGGCGCTCGGGCACGTCCTGAGGAGGGGAGAACACATCTATCCTCCTTTCCTCGCCCAATACTCCCTCGTTCTCAAGATCTGACAGGTCCATCTCGGTCGCTAATGGTTCACCTGGTTTGAAAGTGAGGAGGTGAGCCGGCGTGGTGGACGGGGGCTTTTGTAGTCTTAAGGGGGGTCAGGTACGGGCCAGTCTGGATTCCTTTGCGATGACGTGCCTGAATTGGCCCTTTTTCATACCTAGACAACAATGTCCCATTTAATTAAAGACTGGTATGAGAAAAGGTAGATTCCAAAGCGAAGGAAAAATTGATCCAGAGGAGTTTCTTTTGATCTCAGAGTCAGTGAGCGTTACATCAATGGATCCTTTTCAGTGTTCAACTTTCCTGTCTTTACCGCGGTAATGAAACCTTAAAGACCCAGGTAAAAGACATGGAGGGTACTAGCACCTGAGATTGCGGCCTTGGATTCTGTCACAGGTCAGCAAATATCAGGAATGTCCATGTTCCTTATTTTTGGTTCATTCATAGGCTGAAAGGGATGAGAAATATATGGTTTGCTGCTCAGATTCGAATGCCTTTTTGCTTTTATACATTTTTTATAAAAAGTTTAAAATAAAAACGGATCCAATTTTGTAAACTAAGATGCTCTGTTATTAAATTCCTTTCTTCTGCTAGAAGATATAGTTTAATAGTAGTCAATTGGTGTTGTGCAGGCTGTGCAATGATATACACAGGTGCTTCACTTCAAGGCTGTTGCTATACATTGTGTGTTTTACCATGTTTGGAACGTTGTGTTGACCAATCAAAAGCCAGGGTTGCCACTATCCACTGTAAACCCTAATGCTCAAAATAATTAATTGGTTTGAGTAGGGTAAACTTAAATTAAACAGTTCAATCAAATTAACTTTTATGAGTATTTAGAACTTTCTTTTTCTTTTGAGTTCACAAAACTAACACATTTTAAGTAATCGGAATTGTTTCACTGGTTTGAGTTTTATGAACTTGTTTCTTTTAATTTAGACAAACTTAAAAATTTTACTGAAACTGAGCTGGGATTTCTATTTGCCATGACACTCGAAAGGGAGAGTAAATGCTAAAATTAAGTGTTCTATAATGATTTTCGTGCAAGATTAATGTTTGGTGGGAGATTTAGCAATGTTTAATGTTTTGCTGAGGTAATTCAAAAGATTTTCTGTTTTTTCTTTTCTTTCTTTTTTGGAGGGTTACCATCATGGTGACGAGTGGAGAATGAGCTTGGTTTGAGAACAGATATATATGTTAAATGTTATATATTGCCAAACATTTGTTTAGCAATTGCTATGCTATGCTAGTGTTATCAATGCATTGTGTTACCAATTAGCAAGTTGCCATTTACTGAATTAGCTAGTTAAAGCTAGCCAAGTTTCCTCTACCAAAAATATTTAAACTGAGATTACATAGAAATTGTAAGTTAAATGTATGAATTATCATACTCAAATATTTCAAGTTAAGAGCAATTAGAATGTATGAGTACAAAATAAAAGTCTGCCAGTTCTGACTACTTAAACTTTGAATTTCTTAACTTAATTTTTTTATGTAACTGATAACCACAGATTTTTTGAGTTTTACCATCTTATTCGGGTTTATAGTGTAGTGTAAGATACTGTTTTGATCTGAACAAAGTCAGCAGGTCTTTCTGAGCGAAGGATTTCAGTCAATATGAAGGTGAAATAGTTTACGTGTTAAAGGCAGAATTCGTTGAAACTAATGTACATTCACTTGAGCTAGAGAAATGAAAAATGAAAAATTGAACAAACAGCTTGTTAAAGACAATTATTTATATATTTGTTGTAACAAAACTATTGTGCACATGTACAGTGGAGCTACAGAAATTAAATAAATATTGCTATATTCATTATTGTCCCAACAAAACTTCCCCAACCAACCATGCTTGCACAACCCAATTCCACTTACAATGATCCTCACATACGAAGGGCTCCTGTTATTGTATGTCTGTGAGCATACAAAGGCGAATAGAGCAGAAATAAGAATAAAGCAGGAAGAGATAGAAATAGAGACCAAACAACACACACAACACAATTGCCTGTGAGAACAAGCCCAGAGAGATCATGTTTTCCACAAAGAGGGTCAGTCAAGCACTCCCCCCCGCTCCATGCAACCGGACGCATTATTACATTTTGCATTTCTCCTTTTCAGATGAAACATGGGTAAAAAAGGAAAGGAACAGTGTCTTTTCTTTGCTTTGACAGAGTGTCTTGGGGAAAAGTATCAGATTTGTGCACAAGACGGGGGGAAAAACAGGCAGAGCATCTCCTTTGATTCACTGAAGAGTAAATATTACTGTCCGATTTCACGTTGAACAGTAAACCGAGAAAGGACAAAAAGCCAGAAGAAGGGAGGGCAGAGAGAGATGGGGGCGGTATACTGTATTTAATTCACCTTTGGAATTTCCGAACGGCGGAACAAGGGATGAGATGAACGCCTGACAAAGGCATATGGCCGGCGGGCGAAACCGGACTCTGCTGCTTTTCAGCGCTCAACGGTGAGAAAGAGAGAGGGAAATGGGGCGCGATGGAAGTTGTAAATAAAAGCCCAAATGAATGCTGAGATTTCCGCCTCATGACCCCACTGTTTGTGTGTGACCCACTGGAGGACTGATACAACCAGCCTAAATCTAGGTTGTGTGTTAGTTCCACCAACCAGAGTTTACTTCCAGAGTGAGGCTGTTTTTGTTGGATCCGAACGGCTCAAATGAATCGAAACTACTGACAGGCTGACAGTTTCGAATCGAGTCTTCGTCTGGATTTTAAAGCTAAAAAACTAGGGTTTGGGAATCTGGTTTTAAAAATACCACACATAAATGACTTTTGAAATTCTATTCTATTAACGATTGGGGAACGTCAGATTTTTTGCGCCATTTTTGTGCATGAACAGTAAACCACTAATGTTTTTGTTGGATACAAACAGCTCAAATGAACCTAAACTATCAATTTCATTTCAATGAAAAAGCTCGTTTATTTTTTTGAAATACCAGACATAAATGACTACTGACACTGTATTTTGTTAACAGAACACAGGCTACATTCACACTGTCAGTTTTTGGGCTTGACAACCGCATTTACACAGGTGTGAGTCTCAAAATGTCCCGTTCTCACAGCAACTTACAGCAGCGCCTCGAATACTGTCTGTATGAACGTGCAACAGGATTCAAGCCCGCTTTCTCTTATCAGTAAACCAAAGTGATATCAAAGACGGTGATATCTATAAAATTGAAAAGCCTCATCACGTTTGACACGACAATCCAATCGAGCCGCGAGTTCGTCCGTCAAATCTTCATTAACCGACAGCAGCTTTTATATCTGGGTGGAGAAACTGGATCTAAAACCTTCAGATAACACACAGCTCATATCTCCATCATTATAAATTGCTGAAACCAAACATGAAAACCCTCAACACACGGTAGACATGTATCTGTGCAGCGCAGCGTCTCTCGCGCTGTATGATGTGACAGAAAACTAGTTATCCAGCCCGGTTCCGGTCACACGGAGAATGCGGTTGTGATTTCGGTTATAGAATGCGATTGTCACTCTCGTAAATAACTGAACTGTGTGTGAACGTAAACTGTATTAAGGACTCAAATACAGGACTGATAACCGTGTTCTGTAGCTGTGTGAACATGGCCATAGTGAAACACTAAACCTGACTACTGTAGTCTGATTTGCAGACAAATGACTCTTGAGGTGATTTTTAAAATAAACAAAGTTCATGATTTATTGATTTGAATTGGTCTCAATCGTTCACCGTTCTTGAGACTGTCTTATACAGGCGTGAAGCGATAAGCAACAACAAAGTTTTTATTTTGAGCTTTATAACTTGTGCTCGATCTTATTTATTGACCAGTGAACAGTCGAGGGGTCTCCCTGATCCTGAGTCAGCTCAAGTGGGCCGAAACACTC